>NW_010179456.1:75487-98186 GCF_000695765.1 Mesitornis unicolor
GAATCGAGTCATTCTTACATCTCCCTCCCACCTTTTTTTTTTATTTTAAAGGCATTTTAGCAAAGCTCGCTTTGAAGTTTAAACCTTCTGCAACAACACCGCTTGCCAACAAGATAAAATATTTAGTACAGCTATACACTAAAATCATATCTCTCACAATACCTTCCACGCCTGACATAGCACAAAAGTTAATTCAGCCAACAAAGCAATACTCGCGTTTTGTGCCTCAAGAAGCAGCAATTTATATTTTTTGTATATATAAATTACATACATTATTGTGCCACTTAAACCTAAACCCTCCTGTTGCTAAATAGAGAATAGAAAGATCCTTAAATACAGGCAAAAAGATCAGAGCTCTAGGGAGAGCCGTGGCAAATGCAAGAGAACATTACCAGCCTGGATAAATAAATGCAAACATCACGATGCTCCCCACTCAAGCCTTCACTCATCCTTCATCTTTTTGGGTTGGTTGGGATTTTTTGGCAGCAGCACCTCACTTCAACACTAATGGCAACAGTCACTTTTTGCTACCACTTTGGTGTGTGTGACTTCAGAGGCCCTGCAACCCCATGCTGCAAAGTGCAACCACAGAGGCCACCCAAGCCCCGGGGCATCCTTGCCCAGAGGTACACCACCCACCCACGCAAGCAGGAAGCCTGTGAGGGAAACGCGTCTCTATAAGGACACTGGGAAGGTGTGAAGGGGCCAGCAGATGGGGTTTGAGCATGGCCACTTGCACTGTTTACACCACCTCTGCTATTTTCCAGTTTATTGCTTGGCGTGTATTATTCAACGCCTGTGGCTGTCTCCCTCTATTGGAGGGTCCCTGAACAGAAGATGGCAAGCGCTCAGCTACGGGGATGAGGAACTTCAATAGGATTATCCAAGACTGGCACAGGCTGCCCAGGGAAGTGGTGGAGTCACCATCCTTGGATGTATTTAAAAGCCATCCAGATACGGTGCTCAAGGACGTGGTTTAGAAGTGGGTACGGTAGATGTAGTTAATAGTGGGACCTGATGATCTTAAAGGTCTTTTCCAACCATAACAATTCAGTAGGAAAACAAAACAACAGCAGGTGAGGACTTGCAATGTCTGCCAGTGACAACAACGTAGCTACAACGTGCTGTAGCTCATACCTCCTGCACCTACCGCCCGGGACCAGGTAGACAGCAGCGTGGTTAGCCAGCTGCATCCACAGTGAAAGAAGGAGAACCTTCACTGCTGCAAACAAGTGCGCTCTCAGAAGAGCAGTAATGGTGCAGGGGTTGGGGAAGAGAAGGGAAATATGCTTTGCAATCTCACCTTTCAGGTTTGCTGTTGAAGAAACAACAATGGAAACGTTGCAGTGACCACAATGCTATGTGGCAAGGTTGTTTCTTCTTAGTTTTGTCTCCCTTAAACGTCTTGCCTTCCTTCATCACCTCTTAAAAACAAATTCAAAGAACCAATGCCTACCTCCCCCGGCCAAAACCATATCATCTGTTCCCACTGCTCTTGCTTTGATAGGCTGCTCTTCACCACGCAAAGAAGCACCACCTCAGTGCCTCAAGCACCAAGTCCTCCCTCCCAGCCCAATTCGATGCACTTTACTCTTTCACATAAAATCAGCTCAAACAGTCCCAAAACATCTGTCTTACCTCATCTCTTCACTGGTATCTAGAGCCCACAAACTTCTCTCCAAGTAATTCAGTTCTCTTCTCACATCTGCTCAGTGCACGTGCACTTGATAATGCCATCTCCTAGCAAAAGAACAGGGCTCCCAAAGTCAAAAAACGGTAAACTAACTTAAAATAAATGCATAAATGTGTTCCCTTTTTACCTCTGCAGGATGCAACCAGGAATACTGCCAGTCTGAAATAATCTCTCAGCTCCTAAAAGCCTCTCCATAGGGTTTTTTTTTGCCCCAGAAGGCAGCTCCCTCCACTGGTCCACAATGCCACTTAGGATCCAATTTGCTTTCACATCCTTGTGTCCCCTTCATCTGGCCCTACATTATTCTTGCTCCACTCAAACACCATCTCAACCTTCCTGTCCATCTCTCAGAGCTTCCTAACCAGGAAGTTTCACATCCTCCTCTGGACTTTGTGTCTCTCTTAACACTGCCCATAGCCAAAATCCCCCCTATGCAGCCTGACAGAAGCAGACTGATGGAGGCCCTATAGCAAGGTTGAGCTGGGCAGAAGACATCATCAAGGCTCAAGGGCTTTCACAATGCGAGGAAAACAAAATCCAGGCACTGCCAAATCGGTGTTACCTGCAGCGTAACTGCTTTATAGCGGTTTATTATTTTTAAAACAATAATGTGTGTATAAACATCCATAGATACACTTTTTTAAAGATACAGAAATAGTTTCATGTCAGTGATTTTACTTTGCCCTTCTTTGAATTTAAGGGTATAATTCACCAAGTGCAAACTTCAGCTAGGAACAAGCATTTCTGAAAACTCATCCTCTGGTTTCCTAGCAAGAGCCTCAATCTTTACCTCACTTACACCTGGTATAATTACGAAGGCAGAAGCAGAAATACTATTAATTTACTCCAGTGTAAATGACGCATTCCTCTTGATGACATTAAGATCGATGGCACAGAATAAAGCCCTCCTAATTTGAGTCCAACACCAGGCAAGCGATACCTGCCATAAGCTGGTCTGGGCACGTATTTACGCAGAGCCGCTGTGGTGTTGTTTCCTTCTCCCTG
Organism: Mesitornis unicolor; assembly: GCF_000695765.1. Lineage (NCBI taxonomy): Eukaryota > Metazoa > Chordata > Aves > Mesitornithiformes > Mesitornithidae > Mesitornis > Mesitornis unicolor. The sequence continues at coordinate 78,186 of NW_010179456.1, forward strand.
TGTTGTGTAACTGCTGCTACGATACGCTTTTATGAAACCTGGACTCAGGGACCTGACTGCTGATGGAGCAACCTGATGGGTAAGGCAAGCAGCAGGATCACAGGAGGCAGGGAAAGGTGGAAATTTGCCCATTTAATCAGAGATCAACACGGAGACCCTGGGAGAGCACCCCAAAACCACTGGGGAGCACTGATGCCCACACGAGGCGTGCCCAGTGAGCCAGCCGACCTCCTGCATCCCCTACGGCAGCTGGACAATGTGGAGGAGAGACATGGCTCTGTGAAAATGATCTATGAGGAGGAATCAAATAACAGTAATAAAAAAGCACTCCACCTGTGGGTGATCATACATTTTAAGATGGATTAGCAAAATGACCGCTTATTTATTGAAAATAATGAATAGCCTAGTGCTTTTAGTTCAGGAAAGGTACGCAGGGGGAAAACTGTACGTTGCTGCAGCAGATTTTTAAATAAACAGAAAACCTATAGCAATATCATGTATCACGGCCAGGAATGAAGCAGTCCCATGACTCTCAAGGCCGTGACTGATGGCAGCTCTTGGGAAGCACACCAGGAATGCAAGCAAAGCAGGTAAAAGAGTCAAACGCAGGGAAAGCGAAACACAAAGAAAACTTAGTCTTGCTCAGCCTGGCTCCACATTGATGCCCCAAACCAGGATTTTGAAGAATTCAAAAACAAAGGGATAAAAACGCCGTCTCTGCACTAACCCTTGCTGGGCTCTGCTGTCTCGTGGCTCTGGACACTGGCCAAGCCCACGTGCACAAGCATCTGCATTAGCACAGGAGCTAAAGCAGGGGCTGTCTACAAGGAAGAGCTCAGCTCTCATTCTGGGCTCTAGGATCCATCAGTCAGACTTCAAACAGGTCAACATTCAGCCCTCAGAGCAGATTCTGGGTATTTTACCTATTATCAGACTCTCTAAGCACCTAAATGTTTAATGCATCTTTCCCCACCACCTATGAGTGGAAGCAGGGAAGGGCCATTCGTTTTACAGAGCAGCGCCAAGAAAGCAATGGATCAGATTTCTGGGTCTAAATTCCGCTCCTGACACCACATCTTGTCTTTATTATACTACGGGTCAAGGTCTTCACCCTGAGGAACCTCAGGGGCAAGGACTTAGCCCAGCTTTTTACATGACTGCACGGGACCAAGTCCACCAGAGAAACTGAACCCAAGTCACCCAACCGCTCCTGCCTCTGACACATCCCCTGCCCCAGAAAACCATTACATCACTCCCTGGTATTTGACATGGTTAAAATTGTATCAGCAAACACACTGCTAGGATTGTAACCCCAACAGTCAGAAAAGCAGTGTACCACCACCAAAGTAAAAATGCCTTTTAGACATTAATTCTGCAAACTTAAATTTAATTTTACACTTCTCTTGGGATTTCATTATGCAGCAGTGAGAAATGGACAAAGAGAGCGTGACGTTTCGCCGGGACCTTCAAGGCAAAGGGATTAGGGACACCCTAAAGGCAACATGGAGTCACCACGGGCACATTTTTTGCAGCAGTTTGTATTGTGCAAGAGGAAAGTGAGGTCATCCAGGACAACGTGATCTCCAGCGTACACGAGGGGGAAAAAGGTTTAAGAAAAAGCAAAACACATCCCTTTGGATTAGCTTTCTTCCCAACTGCACCCAGCAAATGGTGGAAGCAGATTAGTTCTGGGTGTTCATTCAAAACCTAATCCTCTTGTCCCAGCGCCGCTGCATTCGGTGGCACTAATTCAGCGACACAGAAGATCCCATGCGAAAGGCCTCATAGCTCACCTCCATTCCTAAGTGATGGCTGACAAAAACCAGGAGTTTATTCAAATTTCAGCTGCCCCAGCACAGAACCATGGAGTACTTCGCATTGACACCAACACTGCTAAACAAAAACTACTTCAAGGACCCATTTAAACCAAAACACCCACACATTCTTGCTTTTTCTGCTCGTCATGTTCCTATTTGGACATCCAGGTCTTGCACAGCACTGAACAAAAAAATACCACTGCTCCTGACAGCTTGTTCCTACACAAGGGGAAGAATTAGATGGAAGCTGAAACTCAGCATCCAAGCTTTCAAGAAACTAATCTGGCAGATCACATGCAAACTTCCTTGGCGAACACTAACAGGAGCTGAATAATACATAAAAATATACTGTTGACAGGACTGCTTCTGCGCACACCGCTTTCAACGTATACGATGGAAACACCACAGAATCTTTATGGAAAACCAGCACTGCCTTGGCTTGAAAGGCACCTTAACAAACAAAGGAAGTACATTAAAAAAACGCAGTGCTAAGACATTATCAAACCATGCTTTATAGCTTGTGAAAGCCCTTTGCGAGTGCGTGCGTCTGCAGAGGACTGCGCAGAACATTGATCTGTCTGTACACCGGGCACTTTTCGGGTGATGCCTGACCGTAGTTTACAAGGGCAGGCTCATAGGTCTCTGTTGTTTATTTCTCTGCAGTCTTTTACTTGTCACTGATAATAGTTTTCAAGCAATCCAGTCTGGAAGGATTCAGAGGGATGTTTGCCAGGGGCGAGAGGTCAAAGCAATAATGTGCTGACCAGGGTCAGAAATATTTATCTGCACCAAAAAGGTTCTGGATAATCAAATAGTTGAAAATTAGGTTCGTGACAAGGCTCCTATTTGGATGTTTTCCTTATGCAGCCCAAGTAAGGAGCAGAGCCTGTCTCTGAAGGAAAGGACACTCCACCACCATTTATCTCACTTGCTACACACTCGATTTGCCAGCCCTGGCATGACACCCATAAGCCTGCTCCTGCCACCTCCTGAACAGTCCCTGCCTGGCCACGGGTGCAAGGGCTGCAGCCGAAAGCTTCAGGGACCCGTGAGTGTCTGTTCCCAGATGTTCCCATCCTGACACTGAAGGCACTGGAGCTCCCCACCACTGGTAAGTGGCAGGGGGTGACGGTCAGACACGCAGCTTCAACTCAGTACTGAAACCAAGACTGCTTCAGAGTTGCTCAAGAGCTAAAACCTTCTGGAAAGATAAAATCACTTGCAAAAATGCACCTGAGTGCAAGCCCTTCTGCAGATCTGTAGGAACAACAGCAATTTGTTTATTTTATCTCCTTTCCACTCTGCCAGCTGTTTCTTGCTTCATGTTTACTGGTAGTGTAGCAGAGCATCAGCCCCCTGGATTTCAGTGAAGCATTTACTCACTCTGAAATGGGATAACACTGCTGTTGTTAAAAGTTCCCATCAGACTGGAACAGATCTGCTCCTCAGATAATATAATGACACTGAGGTCCCCAAGAGAACCCCCTCCAAAGCTAATAAAGTGAAAACAAATCCAGTTACATTAGGTTAATTTAAAGAACTTCTCTTTTTTAAGTGTACGTGGGGAGAAAATGGAAGAAACCTACTAAATTAATTTCAGCATTATAAATTTGATTTAGCAAGTGCAATGCACACCACTGTGAGAGCAATAACAATATAGGGATGTTTTAAGCAGAGAAAATAAATTATTTCAAGGGAGTGGTGAGGGAAGAAATGACAAATGCTCCAACATTAATTAGAGATCTGCTTTTCTGTTTGCATTTGGCTTCATTCACAAGGAACTGGAATTAACAGAGGAGAGAAACAGCTGGAAACTCAGCCAAACTGCTCCAGAGGTGCCCATTTCTGACCCTCAGTGAAGGCGAGCCCTGGGCAGCCAGCTCATATTCACGCTCCCGTTCTTTGCTCACTCAAGGTAGGATGGATGAACCCCATCTCTGTGGAGCCATGCAGTCCCAGCTACTACAAAGGAGCAAGAAGGACTTCACGCTTGAAATTCATGAGGATACCCAAGTACTGCTCCAAAGGGGTTTTTAAACCCATCTAAAGTGAACAGTGATCAAGAAAGTCAAACGCTTCAGCAAGCAAGCAAATTAACTCAGGGTAACACTAACCAAACATGGGAACATCTCCTTGCGCTCCCCTGTCAGGAGCCAGGAAGAAGCTAACGATGGGGCGTTCTGCTCACCTCCTGCCGAGGCTGAGCCTTGGGCAGCCCCTCCTGCTGCAGCGAGCACCCAAAAATGCTGACGGAGCCCGGAAGAGCAAGCAAGGACAGCAGCCCTGCTCCCAGCATAACGCAGACACAGGGCTGCTCCGGGCCAAACCAGGCACCTACGTGTTTGCTCTGCAGAGATGAAAATACCATTGCATTTTCCATGCACAGAATTACAAAAATGTAACTTCTTTCATTTTCACAAGAACACAGATTTTTTTTTTCTCTCTAGACCCTGGAGATACTGACCCAACACATACTTCTTTAGAGCAATCCCAAATCTACTTGCAAACTAATCGGCATGTTTTCCTCTGGCTTGTTAGCACACACTTCTCAAACCCCAGTGCCTGGCAAGCACCTGCTGGGGCTATGGGACTTCCCCCCACATCAGCAGGGGATGTGAAAGAACAGCACACAGACACTTGCCTATCCGCATGCCAGTGCTGGGGAACCCACTCCTCCACCTCACCGCACCATATGGAAAAAGTGAAAGCAAATGTAGCAGCAAATTAATCAAAAGCAGATAACACCAGCCGTGGATGTATTCAATTAAAAACAAAACAAAACAAAAAAACCCAACAACAAAAAAGACAATGCAAGGAACAGCAAATTAATACACAACCTCGGCTCCCTCTTTTACATAAAACATCTGTCAAAATACTTAAGTGTTTGTTTTGTTGTACAAGCAGGCAGTTATTATTTTGCTGATAGTCATAAAGCAGGGCAGTATTATAAAAATTAGGCATTTGCTTCATTGTCTCTACTGGTTTACAGTTACTAATTATGAGACTACTAAGTACCAAATGGTCAACAAGCAAGTCTAATTATTATTTAACTGCAGGCAGCCAGGTTGTAGATGCACTCACAATACACATCCATACATATAGCATGCTGCTGCTTGCATGTGGTGTTGGGCATATGAAAGACAGCACCACATCTCCCAGCCACATGTCTGGACAATAAGTCCCCATAACACCAGAATACAGCCCCTTTCCTGCAGCTGGGAATAGGAACCAGCTCCTTATTCCATGGGTTGGAAAAGGTGTGAGAGATGGTGGTGGTGTAGCGGTAACTCCAGGGTACATCTCAAAATAACGCTGCCATGGGGCCGTGTCATTCACTTTAAAGCCCCCAGCGGCACAGGAGCGCAAGGATCCGGGTATTATTTTGGAGGAAAACAGCAGGGATGGACAGGGAAGGCACGAAGGCTGGGCTGGCTGCCATCTCGCCTGTCACACCAGGGCGGACGGCTGTGTTAAAAAGACAGGTGATGAAGCCAGGAACAATGGGGGGGAGGACATAAAGCAAAGCAAAGCCCAGCAGCTTCACTGATCCCTGAACCAAGCAGGGAGGGCAGCTTCAGACCTGCAAGCCTAACCTGGGCCTCCATCGCAAAGGCAATTTCAGCCTTTCTCCAAGCCCCAGTCCTGACGAGCATCCCCAGTCACAAGCACGAGGATCTCACATCTATGCCAGTCAGCTGGAAAGGGCGCATGGAGCATCCATGGGAATGGATGAAGCAATTCTTTCCAAGTGGCACAATTAAAACACAGCATGATAAAATGAGGAAAAATACTTTTATTTGTTTGCAATGCAGCTATCCTCCCTGATCTGCAGCTCTACTTTACCCTGCCAACTTTCAAGTTGTTTTCAAGAGTTTCGGGTCAGCTATATATATTAAAAACAAAACAACAACAACAAAAAAAACCCAAAACACAAAAACAACAAAACAAAACGAACCAGCCCAAACCAAACCCCCAAAAAACCCAGGCACAAAGTCAGGGCAGAAGAGCTGCCCCCTGTTCCATCAGCCCAGACAGACACACAGACAGCCCCACCAACAGCCCTTCTCCTGACAGAACAAGTCCTGAAGCTCTGTGGTCCCAGCTCACCCTTGTGCCTGTTCAGAGACGTGAGATGCCACCTCCTGCTGCTCTGCATGGCAGAGGGCTACAGCACCAAGGGGCAGCAGGTTTGGCCTTCAGACACCCACGTCTGGCTCCAGCACTCGGAGCAGCGATAGTTTGAAGGCTACAGTACCTCAAGGGGCATCCTATGGATTGCAGGACACGATGGCTCAGTTTGCAACCTGTATATAGAAAGGAAACCTTTTCACCAAAAACGTGACTATTTCTGTCTGGGGAACTGAGGCTTCTGAGGGTTTCTTTTGTTCCTTTTTTTTAATTTTTTTAATTGCATTATTGTACTAAACTTTTCTGGGGCACCACATTACAATGCACTCCACAGAACTAGTCTATTATGACAGTTCACCTTAAAGGATTAGGCAACCACAGAAAGTACTATACCAATGCAGTTTATGTAGACCTGGAATGTATTCTCCAACAAGATTAACCTATCTAAGAGGATTTGGGGAAGCTTTCAGGGCCATTAGGATGCCCTGTACATGCTAAAGGCTCCAGATGCTGTAACTGTTTGATTTAATCTAATCAAGACTGCCTAGGTGTATTTTGTCAGTGGACGTTTTTGTCATTTTCATATTACATCTCAATAGACAACTTTCATCCAAGTTCCATCATGTGCAAACAGGCAGGCACATTTCAGGCTAATCTTCAATTACAAGAGCCACTAATTATTAAAGCCTGGGTTTACAGCTGGTCATAGTTTAATCCTGCATGGGTCCCTTAAGTGCTGCTGAAGGGACGCTCAGTGTCCCCACTTTCCTTTATTTTACCTTATAAACCATTTTGCTCTGTCATTATTTGTCATCCATCCTTAGGAGGAACCCTTGGTGCCCCTGGGTGCCAGGTGCTGTGCAGATCAGCAGTGCTAAGGATCAAAAAGAAATAAAAACATCCTTATCCCAGCACTCTTGCCATGCAAAGACACATAACTGGAGGCAGCCGCAGGCCAGCGTGTAATGGGAGAGCGTGACTGGGAAGGGAGATGGAGGGGGCCTCTCTGCAGACATCTTGTTTGATAAGCAAAGACGATGCTATAAATTGCACTGATGAGCACTGGCTCTCTGGAAGCGAGCAGGACCCCTGCGAGGGACGAGCAGGCGCAGAGCTACCATCTGCTCAGGGGCTTTCAGCCGCTAACAAAAACACTTCCTTTCTCCACAGGTTACACAGAGATCCTCAATATTCATTAAATACCAGACTGGAGGCGAAACCAAAGACCCCCTCACAGGCTGGTGAGCATCCTTGGCTGGCAGAGAAGTAGAAAAGGTGTCCAGCACCTCCCAAAAACCTACCTGCACCAACTGATTGTCAACTGCATACACAGAGCTCCCACCAAGCAAAGAAACCACCTGCAAGTGAGAGGGGCTGAAGCAGCATCTGGAGCATCCAGGTGTGGCTGCCACAGGTATCTACGGATCTGCCACCTCCGTCCTCGCAAGTCCAGGGCACACCAAGATCTTTAGGAATCAAGAGGTTGCACTGAAGGAAGTCCCAACCACCCCTCAAGGTGAATCTGCTCACAGGTCTCCTTGGCCGTTAGACGTCCATCCATGTACTTGTAAGCCCACATGGAGCAGCTCTAGCACCAACCGACTGTAACGTGAATTGGGTTGGCTCAGCAACCCTGCTCAGCCATTCAGCCCTCCTTTACGGTTATTTTCAAGAACTAGTTGAGGCATCTCTCCCTCAGTGATATTCAGGAAGGGAGCAAAGATGAAAGCCTGTAGCAGCCTCTGGGCAGGATTTGTCCAACCCTGTAATTCAGCCCTCCCAACAGACCAGAATTTGAGAGGTGTGGGCACACTGGGAAATGTGAACCATTTCAGCTGATCCTGACCTACCAGGCTATGAAGAAGGGATTCTCCATTTCCCAACCACCTTCTCATGTGACTAACTTCTTTCTTAAATGAGTATTTTTCCCATTATTTTCCAGTGGAAACAATTACTTTTAGTATCAAGGCTAAAAGGCCCAACATATGTCACTGACAACTCAAAAATACAATGTTCCTTCAAAAACCTCCACCCTTGCCCCTACAGAAATCCCACTGTCAGCAGCCTGGACCTCTTGGCTTGCCCGTGCTGCAGAACAAACATTATCTCTTGTCCCATCAGGCTTGTGTAAAATCAAAATACACCACATGGCACAGCACGTGGTGTATTTTTGTTTAGCTCATAGATAGCAATTTGTGGCTGCAAACAGCTAGTCAAGGTTACAGAACCAGCATTTCAGGAGACACCAAAACCAAGTCAAGATGGATGCAAGAAGGCAGATGCTCAACTCTGTAGCGCAGAAGAGCTTCACTGATTTCCACCATTTTATATTCTGGCACAACGATCACCAATCTCTGCCTGAAACATATTGCCAAATACCAGGTGTTCCCCAATCCCACAACAAGGCTTAGCAGGCGGTAACAACTGCTAGTGAAATCTATCACTGGCACCTACTAATAACCTCACATGCAAATGGACTGACTCATCTCAACTGTTTTTCCTTGCTGCATTCATGAGAAAAGACAGGTTTAGCCCTCAAAATGCTTAAACACTGCATGTGATTTTAAATGAGGATTAAATTTGCATTCAGGAAGTTGCTTCGGATGTAGGTTAGTGCTAACTCTAAGAAAAATATGACATAATGTGATTCAACAAAAAGTTTTGTCACTTGAAGAAGCCCTGCCAGAAACAAGAGGCCCCACTGCCTGATTAAATCCACGAAGCCCAATTGTGCATCTGCGAGTCCAGCTCTGCCACAGATGCTGCAGGTGACCTTGGGCAAGTCACTCCACAGTCCCAGCCAGGGCTGCCGTGTCACACAGGAGAGCTCTCAAAGCTATTCCATTTGGAAGAAAGACTGAAGACACGCAGGTAGTTTCATGCTCTTTCACACTGCCGCAGTCTAGTGTTCTTTTATTTGCCTTTGTGTTTTTATAATGCTATTTTTTCCCCTTTCTCCCTTCCTGTGCAAATAAGAAAGCCATCCCAAAGCAGTCTGTGACACTTAGTAAACCGAAAGCTGAATGCAACTCCTGTATCCAATCCAGTTGCTACTTTAAAAAAACCCCACAAACTTTCCTCACTGACTACAGAAGCACCAAGGAAATGCACAGCACTAAAGGAAATAATCTTTGACAATTACTGAGAAAAGGCCTAAACAGACTGGATGACCCCATTGCTAGTCTAGACCTTAAAAAAATCTTCCTTTTCTTCTGAGCTCAGACTTCTGCGTCAACTTTGCAAACTCTGCTCTTTAACAAAGCTGACATTAAAAAAAAGAGAAGCTATATCTGATCTCATCAGCCATTCTGTCTTTAAAGCATTTGACTACAATCCACACCAGACATACTTAGCAAACTTTAAAATACAGCCTCTCAACATTGTTACAATTAAGTCACTCTGAAATGTCATGAAAAGCAATCTAGTCCCATTAAAATCTTCACACTCTCATTAAAAAAGCACTTACAGACTCGAAAATGTTCCTAATACATTATTTAAAGACACAAGATGTACAGTGACTAAAAACCTTGTACAGAAAGGGAATAGCAACAGTCTGCTTTTAAAAAAAAGCCTGTGAGCGTGTGTGTGCAAATTTGTGTCGTAATGAGGTAATTGGGAAACCGCAGGTAGAAGGCAGCTTAATACCTTGGGTTTTGTCTAGGTTTTTTTAAAAATTTATTTATTTATTTTTAATTAAAGAAAGAGAGGGGAAAGGGTGCTTTCTTTTTATGGAAGTAAAAAAGCCACTGCAATTTACGATCCTTATGCAGATGACACGTGCCAAAGCCTCCTCTTTTCCTGAAATGGGTAAGGAAAACCGCCGACGTCCTCCGATACCGGCCAGACAAAGCATGGGTCCACTGGAAGCTGTGCCTCTGAGGACTGGCATAGCAGGAACAAAGACAAACCAGCTCCCGTCAGACAACGTCACCATCCTCCTACAAATGCTGGTCCTTTTTTTTTTTATGTGAACAGCAGATGAAGATATAAAATTTGCATCTTTCTTGAGCCCACTGCGAGACGAACCGTGTTCCTCCAGTGCCCCAGAGCAACGAAACAACAGTGGACACAGAGTCTCGCTTCTTCCTGCGCCTCGCCTCACTTAAATATTTTGATTTTAACAAAATGGTTTCTCGCCATTCTGACCAGTGCAAGAAGGGAATCGAGCTGCAGAGAGGCATTCAGCCTTCGGAAAAAAATACCATTTGAACAAGTTGAAAGAACAAGAAGGAATCTGAAAAGATGGATAATTGTGAGAGGGATTCCTCTGTTTTCAGCAACACCAGTGCAAAGCCTCTTATTTCAGTAACTCAAAAACAAATCTGGGGGAGAGAGACAAAGAAAAACACTATTCATTTGCTGAGAACCAGAGGTGAGAGCTCCTTAGAAATTCCCCATATCCTACAGAAGTTTCCAATCGATCAACAAAAACCAAATTAAAATATTCGATCCAAGTTAACTTTCTGAACAGCTTCCTCCATCCCCAGACCTTGGGGATGCCAAGCCATTCTGCCCTTCCCAGCAGTGTGGTTCAGAAGGAGCCCAAGGGCTCAGAGCCACCTGCAGATGCCTCCAGCCCCATCTCGGCCTCCTTCCCAGCAGAAGGTAAGGTGGCACTGCCCCAGCCAGAGCAGACACCTCGATGGGTGCCTGGCCAACAGCCTGGGCTGAAGGTCTGACGGAGATCAAAACAAGCTCAGTGCGTAACGAGTCCACCCAGCATCATCAGGCACCTGCACAAGTTGTGATCTCCTGAGTCACGCTCTCCAGCAGCCTTGATCCCTGTCTCTCCCACAAGCACTCCCAGAAGATTTCCAAGCCCAGAGCAGCTTCTCACGCCCACCCAGGGGTGAGGATTTCCACAGCTCGCTGCCACTCACAGCAAGAAATATCTCCTGCTTCCCATTCTGAGCCTCCTCACTTCATCTGACACCTCCAGGTCTCATATGAAGACGAGTCTGAACAGTCACTCTCCATCTACCTTACCCACGTCTCTATCCACATTTACCACATTCTCGCTTAATCATCACAGGGAAGAGCCCTACTCCATTCACCCATTCCTTACACTGACGGTATTTTCTCTCTTTCTTATAATCACTTCCACAGCCCATCTCTGTACCTCTTCCAGTCTTATTACACCCTTTAGAGATGAGGGTCAAAAGATTTAAGACATAGCAATGCACGGATGGGTACAGCGACATAATGACACTCTCTTCTCTATTTCTGCTCTACAGTTCCCGATTCTGTAGGCTGTGAATGCTCCTGAGCCCTGAACGGGTTCAAGCTGCAAGCCTCAGATCTAGAAGGAATAATAATGCTCAGCTAAAACAACAGAATAACATTCAGCTTTTGAGATCCTTGAGAAGAGACTACAAAAGCGATGAGTAGACTATGTGAATGAGTTTATCTTAGAGAATAATGAGTTTATTTTCAAGAAAAGTCCATTGCTGGCAATTTGTGGTAGTTATGCATGTAAACTGGGGGAGGGGGGAGTACAGGAGAAAAGGAGATGAAAGGGAGACGCATGAGCGTCTCTTACAAATGCCAAAGACCTGAAATAATGTCATTTTAACTGCCAAATGCACTTCAGCTGTCAGGGAGATCAGTCATGACGGCTACCAATGTCTCAAGTAATAGACAGCGCAGTTGCTTCTCAAATAAGCTCTCCTTAGCTCCATGTCTTCACCTTACAAAATCTGCTTCTGCTCCCAAACATGTCCCCAGGCCCCTCCTGAACGAAGGTCACCAATTAAAGGGAACAACATGATCCCTCTGCAGCATGGACCATCACGCACTACCGACCCAGTCTGCAGCATTAACCGCTTTCCACTTGTGAACTGCCTGCATCTGAACTTGGGCCTCTGGAAGCACGAGTCTCTTGCAGACTTTAACCCATGACTACTCCTGCCTGTGCAAATCTCCTGCAACCATTCTCCCTGGAAAGCGACAGGAAGGCTTCTGAAATAATGACTGTCTTTGTACAAGGGTTATCTTTCAACAACATCCTTCTCTGTCGTGGTTCTTCCAGAAGAAAACCCTGTGCCCACATCCCATCCTCTCCCACACTCTGACCTGCCACGTTCCGGCATTTTTTTAGTAGACCTTAATACTCGATGCAAACAGAAAAATGTTACGGGGCATAAAATAGATAAGAACAATCTGGACATATTTTATTACAGTGCTTTATCATTTAACACACAATAGAGGAATGTATTGTGAAATAACACGCACCCCTGAAGGTGTGATAATCTTATTTTAGTACAACGCAACAGCTTCCACAAGAGAACAGCTTCTTGTAACCTCAGCTCTAGTAATTTCCACAAATGCAAAAGATAAATGCTAGTCCCTGTAAAAAATGTGTTGCTGTGAGCACTGAACAAATTCAACACTCAGTGAGAATGCAGGGAACTAGCTATAGCTAGTCAGCCCTCACATGGCTTAAGTACCTCAACTTGATTCTCCAAACAAAAAGGGAAGGGGTTGGTAAATACCCAACTGTTTGTTTCTCTCCTACATCCCTCCCCATGCTGGGCGATTCCCACAGCTCTAGGACTGATGTTGGGAAAATGGCTCTACAGCCAAGGAGGGGATTAGCTGACCAAGGCATGGGACCATCCCACCAGCAAATTAAAATGAGAGTGCACCCATCACCAAACTGTGCTCCCTCCTGCAGGCCCTGCTACGTATGTGGCTGGGTAGGCACCGATATGGATGCTGAGGGCACCAGGTCCTGCAGTGGGCTTGGACTGAACCCAAGGCAAACGCTGGGAGCTGAGCATCAAGAGAACACAGCAGTGAAACATCCAGCCCAGAGTGACCTGGAGCCACCGGCCCCCAGTTCTACGTGCCTATAGGGGTGTTAAAACTTACCATGTACAGCTAGCCTACCTAGTAATAGGTGATTGCATATTGTCCTGGTCTTCTGAAAATACGAATTAGTTAACAAACACCATCAACAGAGCAGGAACTTCTGGCCTTCTGTTCAGCACTGGGCCTCTCTTGTACGTGTTGTGACAAAGTTACAAACTCTCTACGAATCAGGTAACTACACTGGGGGGGGGGAAGGGGAAGAAAAAAGGAAAACAATCACCAAAAAAACCCACCCACAACTGAACTGCATGTCAGTAATGTTTGGTCTCATCCTGCTCCCCATTTCCTCCTTCCCAAGTTTAGTCTCCTGTTTTCTTTCTGCTCTTCTGTACCAGAATTCAAAGAATATTCACTTCTACTGCCTGGAAAGGACAAATCAGGCTGCCCCTAGCAGGAGTCACCCTTCAGTCTCCTCCACAGACATCAGTAAATTGTTCTGCTGCCTGATCAGGCAACTGCAATCAGATAAAAACATCCAACAAACAACCCCACAAAATTTGATTTTACCTGGGCTGGATGCAAACCAACCACACATGGCAACATGTGCAAGAAGGGAAGAGTCCTCTCTGTGGAGGGGGAGCTGGCCCCCAAATAACTCATCCATCTCTCAGATACCACACAGGACTACGATTTAGCTTTTGCAAGAGCAACAGCAGTTACTGCTCCAGGAGAGGACTCCTGATCCCTGGGACTGCCGCTGCTCAGCGCCATGAGGCCCCCAAACACCCCAGGCAGCTCTGGAGGTACCTCAGCACTGAGCATCTCAGTATCCCTGCACCTTGCACAAGCAAAACCAGAAAATAAAGCAAACAGGAAAGCCCAGGACTGAAGAACTCACAAGGAAAGATGAATATGGCACGGCAGGGAATGCAGCTCTCCTATTCCACCACCACCCCCCATGTCCATCATCTCCATCCACAAGCCTCAACCTCCAGTTGCTCACTTGCAGTACTCCTATTTACAGATTATTTTGGATTCTGTCTCAAATACTTCATTTTTACAGGCTTGTACATCTCATATGCTACTTAAATATTTGCTTTGTAAACAAGCATCTTTTCCAGGACAGCAAGGTGAGGCACAGGTCTGCCCCTGAGGGCACCTGCCCGTCAAGCAGGCACCTCACCACCTCAGAAGTGTGCCCCAAGAGAGCAGGGGTTGCTGGAAGAGCCGGTCAGCGTGGCCGACGGGCAGATATCTGCCTGGTCAATGCCACGGGAGATCTTGTTTCACGGCAAAACAATTGCTCATAAAAATTCCATTTAAGTTACTATAACTTAACATTGTCCAAATGAAAACCCAGAGGCTATGACTGAACTCCGGGTGCCTCTGTTGATTTGAAGGGCATTTTTTGTATATTTTTTTGTCTTTTTTTTTTTAATATTCATTGATCTGAGCAAGCATAATAATGACCATCTGTTGTGAACACAGTTGGAACAGAATTTAAACAGAAAAAAAATCACACACAAGGCTGTTGTAAAACAGCGAAACTCCTCTGACCCCAGCAGGTCCATTAACACTCAGGTAAAGTGTTTCATGCAATTTTTGTCTGAAATTGCTCATAACATTAAAACTGCACCTTTAGCCAGAGGGGTTTTGGTTAAGTTTCGTCCACGGTACAGGGCTGCTTTTTGTTTCCTTTTGTTCTAAGGCTCTTGTACACCAAGTGGAAAAGGATCTCAGATCGTGACATCCCACCTTGCTAGAAAGATGTCACAGGCAGCAACACCCGTGCCTCTGCCTGCTGCACCAGGCACTCAAGCACCTCCACGGTCCCCTCCATCACTGGACCGAGACAATGGATAAATTCCCTCAGCTCCTACAGCAGGGAAAAACAACAAAACAGGAGCACGAATGTTTAATGACTTAGTGCAATGGAAAATAAATGGCTTAAAAACACAAGCGCTTTTTGGGAAAACAAGCTCTCTGCTGCTGGAGGAGGAGCTGAAGCCAACTCCATCCTTAACCATTGCAAGGTGTCCTTACCACCAAGCACCCATCATGGGGACCAGGCAGAAAGCGATCCCCCAAGTGCCCTGGGGAGCACCAGGGACCCTGCCCACTCTTGGTTTATTTTTGCCTCATGGACAGAGGGCAAGCAGACAACACCATGCCCATGGTGAGTGCCAGCATCGTAAAATCCTCACCACTGGAGCCATTACAAGCAGACACAGGTTAACCCAAAATCCAGTCCTGACTCACAGGCATGGTCTTAATGGGGACATGGACAAACTCATCCACACCACTCAAGGATAAATTGGGGAAGGAGGCTTTGAAGAAAAAAGCCCAAACCCCATGTATTCCTCAATTGCTTGGCATCTCGGAGTCCTGAACACAACACTGAGCAAGGTAACGAGCAGAAGTCGTGGCAGCTCCGTGCTGAGCCATGCACCACTTTTACATTATGCCACCAGTATCTTGATATATCTGAGAAACACAGGAAAAAGCAGCAAAAACTCAGGTGAAATTTTTCCAACATGGGCAACAGATCAGCGAGATCTGGACATTAAGCAATCACTCGTGCTTTTGAAAAATAACAAACCACAACACTGCTAGCCTTCCAACTACTACCTTACCTTCATTGCCATTTCTGCATAATTTCTGCAGCCAGAATACTGACAGCACTAGAGAACAGGACAGACCACCCAGATTCTGGGACAAGACTTGTCCAATGGTTAGAGGAATTTATTTTGAGCAATAGGGGGATTTTTGCTGGATTTGGAGCATTTTCATGGGTTTGGATGAAAGCCAGCACTGAAATGATGCTGGACTTAAGTGGAATGGGATCCCTCATATCACTGGAGTCGGAAACAAGCTGTAGGAAAGCTCAAATGTGATGCAGGATGAATAGCAATTGGTTTCTATCTCTGGTGACTTGCAAATTTATTATTGCACTCCTTCTAAACTATATCACACTGATCTCAAACCTTCATGTTGTCACGGGTTTCCTGGACAAGCAGGATTATTTTGGTATTAATCCTTTGCTAGATTTAGCAGCGCCTCAGAGTCTGAAACTCGGCATGAGAGCCAATCTCTCTGATTTCTCCACCTGACTTTTCTTGGCTTCCTCTATCAGTACTGACAGGTATTTATAAGACCTTGGCATCATTCAGCTCAGGGCAATTAGCATTATTTTGAAAAAAAGGACTTTTAAGTGCATGCAACCGTACCATAACATTGTTCACACTGCACTTGTCAGGCTAGCAGACAGGGGGTTGCATTACCCGCTACTTTGTAATACACCTATTACACACATTTTTCCTGGATAACACTAAGCCCAAGTCTTTTGCAGTCCTCGGGGAGCCTTCTCACTGATGAGGTGGATCTGGCTGTAAAAGGCAGAGTGACCTAAAATCCAAGGCTTAAATTGTTGCATAACCTTTGAAATAAAAAACCCCAAAACAACAACAAAAAAAGAACAAATTACATTTCCAAATAAACCAGAACCTCAAGGGAAGAGTCTCAGCTCACTATTTAGGAGCCTTTAGCTACATGTTGCCAGCTAACATTCAATGTAGCTAGAAGGCTAAATTCCACCCCCCACCCCTAAGCAGGAATATGGCCTTTAAGTTTCCCATCCCAAGGCATTAAGAATGACGAAAGGGGTTATTTGCATTTACACTCAAAAAAATGTGTATTGCCAGATACCAAAAGAAAAAATAAGTAAACACTAATGTCCTCCCTCAATTTTACCCTGCAAAATCAAGAGAGTAGACAAGCAAAACAACTGTCCAGATAAATCATTCAACATTTTTACTTGTCATACCGATTCTGTAACTTCACAATCCAAGACCCTGGGCAGACCTCTCTACCACAAAGGCTAAATTTGAAAAACAACCCACAATCTAAATTTCCTACCTTGATGTTTTCGAATCCCATCAAGGCTCTAGTAGTAGGTACAACAAGGCTCCCTGCAACCCAACATCAACCATGTGGGATAAAGCCTAATTTTACATGTGATGAGCCAGGTTACTTTATGACATCTAGCATCAATGCCACACCAGAGGTTTCCCTACCTGTCCAAAAACCAACAAACTCTCAAACATCACCACATCAGTCGAGCATTGCAGTCTGGTTTGGAGTTGATTTGGGGCAG
Organism: Mesitornis unicolor; assembly: GCF_000695765.1. Lineage (NCBI taxonomy): Eukaryota > Metazoa > Chordata > Aves > Mesitornithiformes > Mesitornithidae > Mesitornis > Mesitornis unicolor. Next base: position 95,094 of record NW_010179456.1, read on the forward strand.
AGATTTTTCTTATTTGCTCTCTGCCCTGCAGAGAAAAGCCAGAGGAATCAGCAATGGTTTTCCTTCTTCGTGCACCATGAAAATTAAAATGCCCAGTGTGTTTGAAACATGAGTACGCTTATAGCTCTGAATAGCAACAAAGTGTAAACCTTTTCCTGTACAAAAGATGACCACAAAGGCAAAATTCAGTTCAAGCTCTCTGTTTTCACAAGGATACTGAGAACAGAAGGTGCAAACAAGGCAGAAGGAAACAGGAGTGACCTGTCCCTCACTCTCTCTTCAAACACTGACTCCATCCCTGGCTCTCAGCTGTTCTATCAGCAGCAGGTCGGTCTTACCCAGGGCACCACTTAGATATAACGTCTAGTTTCATAGGCAGAGAAAATGCAGGGTCTTGAACACATTGTTCCCCCTCCACATCCATGGGGTGAGCGCCACAGCGAGCTCGAGCCCCAGGGAGCCACCAGACGCTTCCCATTGGCTCAAGGCGCATGGTGCGATCGCACCAAAGCCGAAAATAAGACTTTACATACAGGCACATACACACACCGACTCACAGGGAAAATTGCTATCAATTATGTTAGTTAATTATACATTATAATAGAATTAGAGTAAACCCTCTTCATTATCTCCTGGTTCAGACCCTGCTTGCAGCGCGCTGCCCACATGCGGCACTAATGCCAGCGGTTCCCTCGCATTAACCTTTATCTGCGCCTCACAGCTTTGCCGTTTGCTGCGTGTCGGGCTTGTTTTGACCCTGTTCCTGGCTGACCTTTCCCTGAAATCTAACATTTGTAGCAGTCCTGGAGACTGGCTCATCTCCCACGGCCTTGCAACCAGGAGACATTGTTCTACAGGGTCTGAAACGCAGGATGTCTTGTTTTCACCTTGTTACAGGGATCCGCACCCGCTGTCAGAGCTCCTCCGCGCTGCTCAGAGGCCATGACATTACCCAGACAGTTTACAACTGCTGCTGTGCGTTCAGTTATTAGGAGGAAATCTTGAAGGACGTTTCATTAGTATTATTATTACTATTTTACACTGAGGCTGTCATAATCACATACACGGCCATGAGCAGCTGCACCGAGTACCCTGGCTGTGCTTCACACAGTCACAGCATCCAGGACATCGAGCAGCCCCAAAACTGTGATTGCGGTGGATTAAAGGGGCGTTTTACAGCTGTGATTAGCTGCTGGTGATTCAGTGATGGTGTTCAGGGCAGATGCTTGCATGGGAACCCAGGCTCCTGTGCGCAACACATCCCTGACAAGTCCTGACTCCACAGACTTGCACTGCAGGGACAGAATCATCTTCATGCACTGGAGGAAGCCATGATCTGCATAATGTTTGCTCTGCAAAGTAAACATGCTTTATCTTATTATTTCTTTTAAGAATAGAGAAAGAAATCCAGGACAAAGATCTCACTTGAAGGATTACAGATCAGGAGGAGGATTCCTTCCAAAGAGGGTAAAGTCCCCACTGCCACGCAACAGATTTGACACAGTAGTGAAGACAATAATTTAAATTCCCAGGAGCGCAGCAAGTGCAGTTTAACAGTTTCCTCCTTTTGCACTACAGTAGTAACACAAAGCAGCAAACAGCATCCTGGTTTCAATCTCTGCTATGCGTTCCCTATAACCTTCCCCACCAACTTTCACAAGGGTTTAGGTGTCAAGAGATCAATCTGAAAATCACGTTTGTGAGAAAAGGTCCAGGGGCAAGTTTTTGGCTGAGGGTTATGGTAGAAGAAAAGGGAAGGCAAAATTAAAAAAAAAAGATGGAGACAAAAAAAGACAGACTCATTGGAGGTTTAGCTCAAAAATAGTTGAAGCTTCCAACTTTGCAAGGGGAGGTATTAATAATGATGAAAGAAAAATCCCTTCAGAAAGTTCATAAAAACAAAAATTAACAAATAAAGGGTATGGAAAAAATTGTTTCACAAGGACTTCCCTACCTTACCAGCATACTGTATCTGAGACAACACGGAGGCAGTTAGGAGGATGACACACACCAAATGCTTCAAAAACAGAGGGACTGGCATTAGGAAGCGGATGTGGCACTGGTTGCACACACTCCCCATCAGGCAGCGCACACCGACTGCCTCCCCGTGTCTGCACTGCCCACACCGTACAAAGCCCACTGCCAGGGCTCACGACACACTGGGACTGCGATGCCCCCCTCTCCACCTGCCCCCAACCACCGACCAAATGCACATGGGAGGTGCAGACGCCCCAGGACCCTGCACACACAGGACCAGCACGTGAATGCCGTTGTGACAGGGAAAGAGCCTTTTTTTATTTTCACCATGACCCTTACTTCTCCCGAGATATAAAGCTTAAATAACTCAACATTTAAGGATCATCGCTGAAAGTCACAAATAGCTATATTTTTAAAAATTGCTTTAACATTTTAAACCCTCAAATGTCATCCGAAGTAACTGCAGTCAGTTTGAAAAGATGGTATTTTTCACTTTGCAGATGTCCAGCAGAAGACCTGTGCAGGGTTTACGTCTCACTCTCAAACAGCATCATCACTGCCTTGCAACGGAAACTCTTCTTCCTTCAGGGACAATCGAACAGAGGGGGAAGAGACGCTCCGAGCCCAAGGAAAATGAAGGCCATGCCACTCCATCCTTAGGGAACCAGGGAGCACGTGGAAGAACCTCTGGGTGACAGACTTAAAAGCCAGCAACCACTTCCAGTGGGAGCAGAAGGCACGAAGCCAACGCCACACCGAAGAGTGGTGAACCTGCTGGCTGCGCCTACCACAGCCTCTCCCGTGCTCTTCTCCAGCCCCTTCCTATGAGTGCGATAAGCTGGCCTTTAAATAGGGTTCAGAGCACTTGACCCCGAATCTGCAGAGCAAGAGAAAGCAGAGAGAGCAGGCCAGCATGTCAGGTGTTGGGATGAGATGCTGTTTTAATACTTTCCAGGGTTTGAAAAGGCTTTTTATGCATTAGAGCCACCCTTTTTTTAATACTACGAGGACAAAACTGCACTTACGGGGGAAAGGAGCATAAAAAAGGTAATAAACATTTAATGATCCAATAATTAGTTATATCAGAGTAATCACTGTTCAGTAATTAACTCCCAT
>NW_010179456.1:98217-115639 GCF_000695765.1 Mesitornis unicolor
TGCTTGCTCATTTGATATTTTCTGTACCCTTTGATAGGTTCCTGTGACTATCAGCATTCCTTAGAAACTCTTACACTGAAACCTTTTGATGAAGCTAAAAAGCAATGATACCATTAATCATTGCAGATATCCCAGTGGCTTTCAGACTCTGAGACAGGGCCTCTCCTCTCTGCACATCACTCCTCAGCTGTCTTCAATACGGCCACTTGGCCCTTAGGACTCAAGATTTTCTCCCTTGCTTCTTCACGTTACAGGGAAAATGAATTAGCTATACATCTTCTGCGCCAAAGGGTTAGCGGGAAAGCACAACAACATAAAATTACATCTTGAAAGATAACAAAAAAATAATTACATTATCACAGAAGAATACAGGGAACAGCTGGCATCTTGTTGCAATGTAAAACCAGAATTAAACGCACGTTAGTGTCACTTCCAACTACCTGCCCACAGTAAGCAACAGAAGACAGGCACTGGGTTTCTGCTGCCGCCTCCTACAGCGCATCCTCCCAAAGCAGTGGGAGAGCAGAGTGTGCTGGCACGGCCTCATCCCAACCACGGCAATCGCAGCATAGGGAAGAGGGCAGCCCACTTTTACCCAGATGGGTACTTCTCCAGTCCTACACCTAAATCTGGCCAACAGCGGTAAGACCTCTAGGACAAACTCATATAATGGGGGTGGCTTCCAACAGTCTTTCAAGACAAAAAAATGCATTACAGAGTTTACATCTCTAGAGTAACAGCTCTCTGGTTTAACAGCTCGAAATTTAAGGAAAATGACAGTACAGAAATGCTGACTTCTCTTTGGTCCAAAGCAGAGCTACTATTGCCTGGAGGGGAAGGGGCAAGGGGGGGGCAATCTGAATTCAAGTAACTTTCTTTGATCTCGGTCGCATCAGCACAGACCCAAAGTAATGCCATGGCATTTCCCTCATACCGTACATTTATAGCAGCCACTTCTGTTCAACCTGAATTTCTTTCTCAAGACAAATATCTGCTGAACTTAAAAACTAGCAAAGGTATTTCTTTCCCCTCAAGGAATTCTCTACCGTACATTTATTTCCAGGTGCCAGCATTTTAAACCAAATCGGATCTGCTGCCTGAAGTGGAGCTGCCTTTGGCTGCTGGGATCTTTGAACAAGAGGTGCTTTTCTTCCCAACCATACACACACCTCCATCAGCACAGATCACACAGCAGTGACTTTTGCCTTGAAGGTTTTAAAAGATCAGGGGTCACAGAAGATGACGAGAAAGACAACCTTCTTCAGAAGTCAAATATTCTGCCCCAATTCTCAATGTTATGCAAGATGCCGGTACTGTCTTTGTATTTTTAACTGCTGCTATATAAATTAATGAAATGAAAGTCAGTTAGCACAAGGAATACTAATATTGAACATGAAATATCAAGTTAATCAAAAACACGTGCATGAAGCAGTCAATTATGCCCTGCACCAGCTAGCCGGATTTCCTACAGCACGCTGAGCTGGAGCCACGGCGTTCACAGATCTGAACTGGAGGGAACATAAATTGTTTGTATGTTACTCATGCACTTGAAGGCATCAGTAGTGATGGGAAGGGAGGGAGACAAGGAAACAGATTGAAAGGGGCAGGAAAATTAGAGAGAGCTCTTTGCCATTAATGGAAAAATAACCGCAGAGTGCTATAACAGATTTCTCCTCTTTTGTATGCATAGGAATATTTATTTAATCAATGTTCTGTAACAAAACAGGCCTCTGGTGAGCTATTGTGGAGACGGAGCTCCATTCAGAAAGAGGTGATTTGAATCCTGCCACCTGTTTAGCTGGTATTGGAGAAAGCAACAATATGTGGCTGGATGGGAAGGTGTCTGCACTGGGAGGGGTGGAGGAAGCATCCCCCCCCAGAAGCTTCCCAGAATAATTACCCGAAGTAATGCTACTTGCCAGGGAAATCTTTATGACTTGTCATTAATGGGACTTACTGCAAGCAAAGCTGCCAAGTTCATTCTTTAGAAGAAACTAAATTCAGCCCCATACAGTAGCGGTTTCAGCTTGGCAGAGCTTGCGTGGACACCGTGTATTACACCCAGACCCAAATCCGTGCTTGAATCCAACCTCAGCTGACGTCCTCACTGCGCAGGTGCTCGCTTGCATTCAGGCATCAGGCAAGGGACACACAAAGCCTTCAACAAACGTGGGCTCAAGCCAGCCCGCAGCACAACTGGGCTGCCCGGTCCTCCCTTTCCATGCTGTGGCCCCCCAGCCACGCCGTCTGCTGGGGCTTTTCCTGCATGGGCAGGTGTGCCCCAGCCAGCAGCAATGTCCTGCATCCCACAGAGGATGCTCAGCTGCATCAGGAGGCAGATTTTGGACCACACCTCATTCCTGCAAAAACCGGTGTCTGAAGGCTCCAAAACAAACAAACACCAACAAACCCAAGCCAGTCTCGCAAGCTTTCCCTAAAAAAAACCTACTTTTTAAAAAGTCACTGTTACAAAGCCTCACATACTAGGGATAAATTTACGTATATACCTAACAACATGCTGCTCCTGACTGCACTTAAGTATATACTCATTTTAAGTGCACTGTGCTATGATTTTTAGCAACATATTCACACACTGTCTTAAAGAGGGACTGCTTTAAACATCTGCATAAATATTGCCCTTAAATAAAGCCCTGACAAGGGCCTGCTGGAAAAGCTGGGATATTAATGGGAGCTTCTCACTGGACTAAGTTCGTGTCCTTTTCACTTCTGCCCTGTTTGCTGCAAAAACACACCATGCACATGAACTTTGCATTCATCTTACACAAACCTTGTCACAAAGCAGCTTTGCTCATAAATTCGTTACACAAGGATTAAAAAAACCCTGCATTTATTTCTTTTTATAGGCCAGTTAGTAGCAGAGATATACCAGGTTTATGACACATTACACCCGCAGACCCTGGCATTAATGACAGACCTAATTTGTTTATCACCGCCACAGCTGCCAGGGTTAGTAATACATCCTTTAATATTCCTCATAGGTAGCACGAGAGATTCTTCCCTATTCTGCAATGGATTGAAGGAAAGATATCACCATAAGCTAGCCGCCGTATCCACAACTGGGACAGATAATGTTAGGTTAAAGCTGAAGCAAGCCATAATTAAGCAACATTAACTTTGACGTCATTAATTTTCATAACAGTTTAAAGAAAGATAAAGCACTAATCAGAATTTCAGCAAGTTTCCCTTCACATCAGATTTTCTTTATGTGATTTCTGTCAACAATTTTAAGGCAAAATTACAGCTTTATTTTAAAAGGTGGTTGTCAGTATTACAAGTGCCTTCAGTTATTTAGATGTGTTCTAGCCAAGCCCCTACTAAATGTGTATAAGCACTAGTGTTTTGCTGTCCTGCAGTTAAATTATGTAGATATTTTATGTTAACCACTTACTATTTGAGTATCCTGCAGATGCTAATTAAGTAGCCAGGCAATCTCTAAAGAGAGAAAGTATTATTAAAACCTATCTTGCAAACATGAGAACCCAGCTACGACAATACTATTCCTCCAGCTCAAGGTGACACCTAAGCACATATTGGACTTCACACTGAATAGTAGCTCACACATCAGCACTGACCCCACAGGTTTGCTTTTCTCAGTGAAGAAACCCAAATCTACAAGCCCAGGCGCAGCACCTCCCACGAGCATCCACATGGATCCAAGCCCAAATCCATCCTTGTTCAGCACAGCCACAGTGCAGGTGCTGGGAGGGGAGCAACTGCTGCAAGGTTACAAAAGACAACTGTGCTTACAGGGAAACAACCCACACCTCCCAAGGACCGGCTCAGCATCTTAATTAAAGAGTGTCTTCGAAGGACAAGAGACAGCAGAGGAGCTGTTTTGGGAGGGACCTTCACAAAACACAACAGCAAGAGCACGTGGCAGAAGGCGAAGGTGGCCCCGCCTGCTTCAATGTCCCAGCTGGGCAGAGTGCTAAACTGCAAAAAGACAAAAATAATTAAAAAACTGAAAAAGAAAGCTTCTCTATGGGTATTATCCCTCTCGCTCTCCAGCGTTTCCCTTGTGATGGTGTAAAGAGCAGGAACATGGCTCCAGTCTGGGGACAGTCTCCGTGCCATATCCTGACCTGTGCATCCCACCATGCAGACACTGAATGGCTTTTGCTGAGAGGCACTGCAGGACTCAAAACTGCCCAGAAAATCCACACTTGAGACTGTGAGGGTAGAAAAAAGCTGAAAAATGAACAGATTGCTCTATACTCATGAAATGTGTGTAAGCGCATCCTTTGTATGTGAACAGAAAACAAATATCCAAAACATTCAGAGTAGCAGCCAGTACGGAGGACTAAAAAACAAACCTTACAGTTTCAAAGCCAATTTTGTGGGTTTTATATTCTGTGTATTTTTCCATATTGTAACTGGCACTTCCCTCCAAGACTTCTAGAAAGTCCTGTCAGTGTGGCCAGCAAGCCCTGCTCCAGCCTGACAAGCAAAGCAGAACGAGATGGGACCGTGGCCCTGGGGCAGAGGCACAGCTCCCCCTGTGCACGGTGGCGTGAAAGATGCCTCCTTCCCTGCGTATTGGAATGGATATTATGTCAGATATCTTTAACAAATAAACAAATCCTTCCCTAACCTGTAACAAACTGACAGAGTCAAGTGCAGCCTATTCACACGAAAATGTGGTGACCCATAGTCTAACACTGTAATCTAATCCTTGAACTAAAGACAGTTTAATGCCTTTACAAATCCATATGTTTTCTAATACCACCATTGCTGTCAGCAGACTACAGGAGAGCCTCTTTGAAGATGGAAGTAAAATGACAAAGCACATCATTGTGAAGGCAATTATATGCTGCAGTAACCATTTTACAATGGCCCATATGGGCTGTATTTCAACAATGCAATTTCCAAATCTGCCTTAGCAAACATATATCTCTGTCCCAATCCCAGGTAGATTTTGCAAAACAAAATAAGACTGCAGCCAGAACAAATCCAAAATATGGATAACAGATGTAAAAATATGCCAACAAGGATACTGGAGCAATTTTTTTGTCAGAGTATCAAACAAAGAGAGCAGCCACAGCAGACCTCACGAGGCTATTCACAGCAAAGCTACCCATTCAAGGGACGTGGAGACCTGGTTTTATCAGAAATCTGATTATACACTCGCATGCTTTCCTGTGCAGCTGCCCAATTCACTGTTGCAGTCACCATCCCATCCACCTACCCTGGGGCGGCAGGGCAGGGTAACTGCAATCCCAGCATAGAAGCTAAAATCAGATGTGAACCAAAGCTGTGCAGGCTTACATTGAATCACCTCCGACATCCAGGACTAGGGCCTAACTGAAGAGAACCAAACAAACAAATAAATAAATAAATAATATAAAAATATCTACTCCATTTACCTTGCTGCTCGGGCTGCACTGCAGTGACCGAGGCCACACCATCGTCCCAGCATCGCTTCCAGCAGCACCAGGGCTGCTCTCTGCCTGGTCCCTTTGCAGGCACAGAGCAGCGAGACTGCAGCTCCAGCCCAAAACCTCTCCCTCCTGTTCATAGTGAAGCTGCTAATGAGCAGCCTCCACAGGGCAAACTTACACAAAAGCTGTACTCCAGTGAAAAGTGGTCTTAATTCTGTTTCTTTTCAGTAACGCCCTGCAGCAGTCCATTGCTTTTAGAGGCTATGGGCTGGATACCTGTTTTGGGATAGCTCTGTGCCAGTGGCACAATTTCCTAGGGGTACTGGGGTGAGTCACAGAGAGAAGACTTGCTCAAAATCCTGACGGGCTACGCACTCGACCTACAGGCAGGATCCAGGCTGCAGGACACCAGTTGGACCATCCTACATCCATCAGTACTGGTGATAAAGAAACAGACAGGAACATCTTTCTCCCTAAAGTGAACAAAGAAATGCCTTAAGCTGCATTTAAGAAAGACAGAAATGGTAAAGGTGAAAATTTACAAGTTCATTGCCAATTCATTAACAACGAATGGCTGCATGGTATATCTCATGTCAATGCCAAGCACAGCATGCAGAGGGTATCCTGCCAGTCACACACATATAGCACGGCGCAAAAAAGCACCGACACAAGAGGAACGTGTAACAGGGTATTCAGCAGCCAGGTCTTGCAAAGTGCATGATCCAGATCTCATCATTGCCAGCTCCTCAAAATGATCCAGTGAAGCCAGGCAAGAGCATTTCAAAGACTTTAATCCATGTGAAATATTACTTCCTGGAACCGGAAATTCAATCCTCAGCAATGAAAACAAAAAGCACACTCATAAATGCACCTTTCAACTCGGCCAACAGAGCCATATTTAGGTTTGTTCTCTCTCAAAAAAAAAATCCTTTACTCATTAATATAGAGGAAACTTGAAATGACTGCTGTAATTGCAGTTAAAAAATTAATCATGTTTTGAGATAAATGCAGATAAAAGCATGTTTTACTAATTATCTTTTGAAGCTTCCGCTCATGAAAGATTAAAGGTGGAAGAAATGTTGTTGAAGCATTGAAGACAAAAATGCTACCATTTGAAATTACTTTGAAGCCACATACCTCGTATGATTGATCCTTAAGGTCCAGATGTACTAAAAAAGGACTCTCTTTAATTCAGAAAAAGTATACTAAAACATGGCCATTGGAGCTTTTATGCAGAAAGCTCCCTGAAAATCAGCACGTTTGGCACCCACCTCTCAGCAGAACAACAGCCCAGCACTCGCAGGCAGCCGGCTGGATCTCCCTCTGGGTCCTCCCTAACTGGAGCAAAGAACTTCAAGCTCAAATTCAAAACTGAATTCAAGAATTTTCAGCTTCACTGAGCTCTCCAAACCTTGCAGTCATGTCAATCTACTTATAAATTAATGTTACAAACCCGAGTGCTGCGATCGTCTGAGGTTACTGGAAGTAGCAGAGGGATGCAGGTCTCTAGGACAGCTGCTCGCGGAGGAAGTGCCACCAAATCCACAAAAGCTAAGATGGTATGGCTAAGGTACAGAAAAGCAGAGGTAACAGAAGGCTAAGGCAGAGAAAACCCAAATCACCAGCCATGAGTATTATACACAAGGACCAATTTCCATTCCTGGGGCCTTAAAAGGTACGCAGGTTATCTGGGGTGCAAGTTACTCAAAAGCAAGCCTGTCATTTCCCTTCACATGCCTGGAACTAACAGGGCAAATAATTCCCTTCCTTTTTCTTTCCAGCAGCCTGTTTTCACAGAATCACAGAATGTGAGGAGTTGGAAGGGACCTCAAAAGCTCATCCAGTCCAACCCCTGCCAGAGCAGGATCACCAGACCAGGTCACACAGGAACACGGCCAGGCGGGTTTTGAATGTCTGCAGAGAAGGAGACTCCACAACCTCTCTGGGCAGCCTGGTCAGTGCTCTGGCACCCTCACAGTGAAAAAGTTTTTCCTCATGTTCAGGTTGAACCTCCTGTGCTCCAGCTTGTGCCCATTGCCCCTTGTCCTGGCATTGGACATCACAGAGCAGAGCCTGGCTCCTTCCTCCTGACACTGCCCTTTACAAATTTATATAAAATTATGTTTAATTAATGTTTATCAGTAGTCTGCAGACTATTTCCAAGAACCCCAAGAGCGTTAATTCAGAGAGCAAACCTATAGACTGCTGACTTAAATTCACTATTCATGTATCCCCAACTTCGCTGGAAAAATGTTAGGCTTCTGCAAATTGAAACAAGTTGAAAAATACTATGACATAAAATTGCTGAGATACTTTATAGCCTTTTCACAGACTCGGTAATGATTTACATGAGATTTGAATTGTACCACTGTATCTGTATAAATTTTAGGAGAAGTTTCCTTACTGGCAACCCCAATCACCTGCAGCACGACAGAATCAAAATCTGCTGTCACAGTGCAGCATCCAAAACCATTTAACTGAGCTCAGATGCTGCAAAAAGTCAATGCCAAGGCCTTTTTAGTCCTCTAGAGTTTTGAGAGTTAGGACAGACCTGAACCAGCCGAGCTGATGCCTCTTTTCTAAGAGAAGGGTCCTGCTGTAAAGAGTATTATTCTCCTGCAGCCACCACCTCTGTATCTCTTCTTGCTCCCACCCCTCTCTATCATTTAGCCCATTCCTGTCACGAAGCACCAGGGACACCAAATTAATAAATTCTACCATTGCTACAAACTTGCACAGGGCTAGGTAAATGATTAAATAGTTGGGTTTTTCATAACCGCACATCCAAGGAAATTTGCCAATGTCTTTTTATTTGCATATCTGGCAGACTGCCCCAGCCAATACATAAGTGACAGCGTACAGGTGTATTAGTTTAGAGTTTGCCTTTAATCTAGAGGTGTCAATTTGCTTCTGTTTTAATTACATCCATCTTGATATGTTATTACAACCTCATGAAACTTCTTCATTATGTGAATGGCTATAAATACATACACATGACAGTCGTTAGAAATTTTCTGGTTCAGCAGCAGAGACACAATATCTCAGCCTACACATCACGTACATTTAAAGTTTTGGTGCTCCCTCTCCCTTCTCCTTCTCCTCCCTTCCCTTTCCCTTCCTTCCATTTTCTCTCATCTAATACCAAGATTTCTTCCCCACCCCCCATGCTCGATGGATACTCTAAAATGCCTGCATTAGTAGCAGCATTCTGATACAAACACTATCAGCTTACAGAGCCATTTCAGCATGTGTGCGTCCTTCCGGGCTGCACTTCTGCGAGAATATGTTGGTCATTAGGCAAATATAAGGAGATTGCACTGAGGTCTTATAAACACGCAAAGATCTACTTTTGTAGCTACATAACTCACTGAGTTTTTCAACACACATTCTGAGGTTGAAAACTTGGCAAACCCATCCACCAGATGCATCTTTCAGATCCCAGAACTCATTAAAACTTACTTTATTTTTCTTTTTTCTTTTTTTTAAAGTCCAGCAGACTCAGCTGTTGAGCCACATTAATTGCACTTTTATTATATTTTCCATAGTTAAAATGACTAAAGCTGGAAGAGTTGCTGCCTACAAGCACAATAGCCACCCAGTAAAAATTACTAAGACTTTTAATCGTTCAGTAATATCCAAATCATATAAAATAAAGAGAGGTAATTTGGTCCCCTCAAAACAGACGGTTCTGATTTTCAGTATTTATTTTGCATTTTCTTCAAGAAAAGAAAAGAGAGGAAAAAAGACAATTTCACACCAAAAGATTCCATCCAAAGGTCAAAGCGCCCCTGACATCCATTAAAACCCACACCACGATGAGAGTTACAACATCAATCCTCCCCAGCAGCAACTCCTCTTCACTTGCCACCTCACCACACAGCCTCCTTGCAGGTCAACGCAACTTTCACTGCCTCCAGACCCCCACCAGTGCCTGCTCAATGGGTGCCACATCACACCCAGCCACTCAACACGCCTGGAGCAAGCTGGAGAGCGCATGGGACCCGGCTCTCGCAACAGCGGCACCTCTCAGCTCCTTCCCCTGGGCCTTCTGGAAGCTGGGGACCAGATGCCGGTTTCTGGAGGACCCTTGAAGGATGCTCATGGGATACCCCTAAATGTGCAGAAGCCAAGGTGAAGGTGGCAAAAGTGGTCAGGAACCAGGTGAAGAATGGAGCCTACAGCTCGACCCAACCCCCCATTTTGTATCAACAAGATGGGTCATTTGGCCACCTCTCCTCCATTCCCACCATACGCATAAGAAGAAATCTCAAAAAAACCGAAGCAGATTCTGTCTCAGACTGAAAGGTCTCAGGTCACTCAGGACTTTCAGAGTGAAAATAAAATAAAATTTAAAAAAAAAAAATCAATGCCTTGAGCAACTATCACCCTGTCTGTAACTCATCTAAGCCTCACCAATAGGAAGCAGTACACAAACAGCAGAACATGGGCTGTGAAAACTCTCCAGGAGGGACAAGTTACACCACACACATTTTGTACCCAGGGCCATCACTCTCCCATGCTCGAGAGTCACCTACCTGTGGTCCAGGAGAAGTCGATGGCAACCACTTCTGTCTCACTGGTCCCACTTCGCAGGTGGATAAATGGCAATGCCTTTACTATAGCAGATGGGTGAGGTAAGAGCTGCTGTAGGACACTTCAGAGCAGCCTGAACGCTGGGTCACCCTGAACATGGGTCACCTGGGACATGATAACCTGCACACACGTATGGAAAAAGGAGGCAGCATCTTGCAGCTTGCACTGGCAGGTAGAGGGCATCTGCACCAGGTATTACCACCGGTACACACCCTCCTCCAAGAAACTGTCCCTCTCACAGCCTGTCACAGGGCAAGGCTTCTCACAGACTTTCATGAACTGAATTCTGGATCTAAGCACTAACTGCATGGGAGCATAAAACACATTTTAAAGTCTGATACAACTCTGTTACAATTACTGTGCCACACAAGGAGTGCTGCACCTCTCCAGATCTCCAGCCACCTAAAGCTCATCTAACCTAGAATCTCCTGGTGCCTACCTCTGCCCAGCTCTCCAACCAACGTGGGCACCGTCATCCTACAGCATCCACAAACCTGCCCCAGACAGGGGCAAACAATGCCCAGCACAGGACACGTCTCAAAGGCTGAAGACGTCTGCTGGTTTCAGGAGCTAATCCAACACGGGATGCCAACAGGTTGGCAGTATTTTTATTTCCAAAACAGTAAGTCCCTTTTGCTAGCAAATAAAAGTATGAAAAGAGGCAATTTATAAAAGCACAGATGCTAGAGGAGAAGCAGCTTCCACTTTGGGAAGCTGGCAGACACATGTGAGACAGATTAATGGGTGACCATTTCTGATCTCCTGTGTGGCTGTGGAGTAACTATTCCCATTTGGGCTCGGGATATTAATCATATCAGTAACATGTGCATCAGCCAGCATGACACAATCTAAAGTTCAAACAGGCAGGAACTTGGGCGCATCAGATATCAGGACACCTCTGCACATTTCCCGCGCCTTCATCTCAGGAGATTTTCAAACCAGGAGGACCAAAATGCGCACCAAGTGCCAAGTAAATCCACATGCAGCGTACGTCATGCAGCGTGATCAAATTAAACCTGACTGGCAAAAACTCACAAACAGAAAAATATCTGCAGTGCCAAGGAATAATCCTCTTTTTGCTGAATTATATTCCACCACTCCTGCACAGGGGAGGACAGAACCCAAACTTCTTCCTATAATAGCTACCAGACTCAAGATTTACCCTTTTGGTTAAAACTGCCTCTCTCTACAATGTGTGTGAACTCCAGCAGCAGTGTTGCCAAGATACAAGGGAGAAAAATCTCAAGATATTAAGGTAACACAGTACTTAAAGGCAAATGGTACAGCAGTGCTGAGCTGGGATCTGACAAATTGCCACTGCACGTTCTGCTGTTACAGCAAAACAAATCCCTACCTGCATTAGCCATTTCTCCTTACTCACAAAGTGGATTTTCATATCCATTTTACAACAAAGGAGTTTAGAGGACTATGATGTTCTGAAGTGGTCTCCACCAGGGCTTGGCATGGAGTCAAAACGACAACAAACTGACTATACAAAAAATGCATACAGCTGGTGATTTGTGGCACAAAGCGAGCAAACCCCAAGGAGAACACAGATACCAAACTGATAAATCATAAGGACGATGTACGAGAACACAGGGAACCACTGGAAGCAGTTTCCCCTCACAGGACCAAGGCGACACCGCCTCAGCAAAGCGCTGCAGTTCAAGCAAAGGTAAACTGAGAGTTAAACATTTCCACGTTTCAGCCCACAACTTCCTAACTCCATTACCCTTTTATTAATTGCATTTGAGACTTCACTAAACTTGAGCTTGGGCTATTTTTAAAGCCTATCTGACTCAACTTATTGTTGCTCAGAACAAAGATTAAACTTCTAATTTAGCTGCAGATAATTACAAGGCTGCAGGTCAGACCCCAGGTGTAATGTGGTAGGGTCTTCCAGTCAAACCGATGGAAACAGTCCCTAAAAAAAAAAAAGTAGCAGGAGGGGGGAACAGGGGGCCATGTCATTGAGTGAAAAATCCTTCTGCCTTTCACCCAGCTGAAGAGTTGCCAGGTTTAACAAATTTTAGGTGGGGACAGATTTTTTGGGGGTGCTCTCCCTCCGTACTGAGGGCAGGGCCCTCACCACACAGCATTTACGTACCCAGGGACTGTAGCTGAAACTTCCACTGCCAGTAACAACATCCCCTCTAGTTCTCAGTGTTCCCATCCAGTCCTTGATATTTCTCTATTGATCTCTGTGTTGTAACTCAATCTTTCAATTACTCAGCCCCTTGATGTCTTTCTGCTGATTTTTTTTTGCCTTTCCCTAGTGATCGTTTTCCTTCCAAGCTCCTGATCCTTTACCCTTATTTTATAAATCTGTTTCTTTACACTCCCTCACCCTAGCAGAGGCCCCATATACTTAATGAGAAAGGGCTTATTTTCTCATCCAAATAGCAGAAAAAAAAAGATGCCAAGATAATAAAGGATAAGGGTATCTTTTGTCCTATTGATATATGGCATAATTCCCATTAATGTTAATCTTCAAGAGCAGGGCCAGTGGAGACTACTTGAATCACTTTTATATAAAGAACTTGTCCTTACAGTTTAAACTCTTCCTTCTTCAACTCAAGGCCATCGTGCCTCCTCCTAACAGCCCTGGGAATGGCAAAAATCCCCACCTTCATTACACTGTTACCTTTGGGAGCTTAAAACAATATTTAAGTAACAACCACAATTCCCAGTCATTATCTGGCCAAAGAGACAGTTTCAGCTCTTTAACAGCTACAAGAAGTCAGTGGGAGTTGTGGATATCCAGCCTCCCAGAAAAGTATCAGGCTTTTAAAATTAATTTCAAAGTATATAAAAAGTATTCAGATGCCCAAATTACAGCACCATAGGTTTCAAAAATTACCCAAGATGTTCCTTTAGGAGAATATGCATCCTGCTGTTTTCACTCCTGCTTTCAGTTTGGGTTGCTATTTTTTTTTCCCAGTTCTGGTCACTGAGGGTTTTTATCAAGAGATTCAGTTGCTCTGTCAAGGTTATCTTGCAATTTGATCTCAGGTCAATTTACTGTTTCCTCTAAATACACAGTGAAAATAATAAGCGCATCGCTTCGTATGATATCCCAGTGTCACACAAAACCTAATGCCCCTCTCCATCACAGACACCTTTATTTAGTTACTACCTTCTTTTCTCTGCTGGTCTAAATCTGCAGACTTGCATGTGCAAACAGAGCCTAGGACAAACAGCAAAGCATCTAAGCAGTCAATAAACACCAGAAGGGCTACCAAGATTTGCTGACAGCACTGAACAAACACCTGATGTTATGATGCCGCTGCAGTAAGGCAAGATCAAATTCCTTTTGAAATATGAAGGGATAGAGACAAGGCAGAACAAACTTGCTGGAAATCTCAGAGAATTTAAGTAAACAGGCTAATCAGGCCAGCTAAAAGGCTGGTGAGAAGAGAACAATTTGGGGAAGAAAACCCCACTGCAAGCCAGTCGCTCTGGTGTCCAGCTCAAAGCTGCTGCTGTCACCCAGCCAAGTAATTTCTATTTTCAGTGGGCCATGCCTAGCAATGGGTATCACACAGCGGTTATTAAAGCAAATTCCTGCATTGAGATGCATACAGAGACACGCTGTCAGTGCACACAGACACACAACTGAGACCGTGGTGTCTTCAAAACCTTCCTGTTACTTCCACGTTTTGTTTGCGTAACAGTGGCGTCTCTATTTTAAAGCCCACATCAGCTGTTAAGCTTTACTCCATCTAGTCTTAGATTATTTTCTGTCCAACATGTAGAGCTGCCGTAGCTAACATCTGCCTAAATCACAAAAACTCAGTGGAACAATTGCTTAAAAATTATTTACACTAGGTGGATGGAATCATCCGACACAGAATTTGAAGCTCATTAAACAGCTCCTTGACAAATATTTGTCAGCATTTCTCATTTGTAATTAATTATATTGGGCTTTACCCGACAATAATTTAGCATGGTCTCAAAACAGACCGATGTCTGCATGCTGAAGAGAAATTAGCTCAGCAAATGCACGGCGAGGAATTGCGCCAGTTTTATGAAACAAGAATCTCCGTTTAAATGCAAGTTCCCCCCTTCCTGCCCCATACCGCTTCTATCTGTGCTTTATAAATATCTGTGCCCCATTTCAGGCTTGTCAGATGAAAACTGCCCGAGTTGAAGCTAAACAAACATCCGCAGAAAAACCTCATTACCTTCCTCAGTGTTCAGAAAACCTAAAACCAACTGCACACTCCATAGGGATGGTCAGAGCTGACTCAGGAAACAGAAAGCACTTCCCGGGTTTTAAGCTATCTTAACATTCAGGTCAGATTTCATTTCTCATCACAGGAAACCATCTTCACCACAGCACGTCAACAGCCATGTCACGTCGGTCTCCTGCCCAGCCTCCTACACATCAGGATCTGGAGGGAGACAAATATCTTGAAGAAACCTCATCTGGCCAGAGAGCTCCACAGAAATCTCCTCGCCAGCACTGCCAGAGCACATCACGGAGCAAGCCACTCCAACAGATTGATTTATCATGTCTTGAAAAAAGCCCCTTTCCTGTCAAACTGGTGTCTGCAATGCCCACCTGGGTTTGGAGAGCCTCACACAATTACTGCTGGTAACAAACACATCAGCGGTGTACAGAAGGCTGGGGAAAGTGGTCAGCTTGACAAGACACTGCTCACACTGACAGACACTGAATGTCTGTGCCTGTCCCTTTCCACAGGCTAAGAGATTTTTGGAGGGCAGGGAAGTAATGTGTGAGTAACTGCTCTGGAGTAAACTGCAGAGCTTGCTGCTGTCAGTCCCAGCAAGGCTACTTACAGGAGGATGTGGTGAACCAGATCTCGGTGTAGGACCACATCTCAGCTGGTTATATGCAGAGCAAGTGCTGGCTTCTGAAGGACAAAGCTTCAAGATGCTCTCCAGTGTAAGACACAGGCCTACAGAGAACATCGCTCCACCAGAGTCTAGCGAGGCCAGGCAAGGATCAGCCTCGTGACAACACTGGATTTGTTCAACTGTCACTCCCAGGGGAAAAAAAAATTTTAAAAAATATATCAACAACGAGAATCCACCGTCTTCATTTCATTCAACTCCCTCTTCCTCACAAAACATTAGGGAGATCAAGGTACAAGCTGCCATAAACCCAGAGACAGATAACTAGAAGCAGATGGCCTCTATTTCTACGCCAAACAATTTACACTTGAGAAGCATGAGAAGGCTACTGATATGTGGACAGAAAAGCAGCTCCGAGAGTGGGAGCTGGTTAAAAAGATAATTTTGCTTCAAGGATGAGAACTTTTATCAACAAAACCGTAACAGACGCAGAGGACTCCTGAAGCTACAGCAGCCATGGGACGCACACTCTTCTTGCGCAGTACCTGTGTCCTCTTGCCAACTGTGAGCCTCACCCAACCTGGCATTTTGCACAAAGTGGGCTTTTTCAGTCACTTCAACACAAAGCATTTAGTAACGAACAGGTAAAATGAAGCCATACAGAAAGTCTTGTTCACAACTTTATATACAGCACTCAAGAAGATCCAGGGATCACATCCAGCATCCACCCAACACCTACTGCTGCACAGATGTCCTCATGAGCAGAGAGCTCAGCCACGTCCCTCCATGGGGGCTATTTCCTCCCATGCAAGCCACCACCTGCTTGCGTTCCCTCTTCTGGACCACAAGTGTAGATCTTCCAGCAGCAAATATGCTCTGCACTTTGGTTCTCACTGTTTTTCACACCAAGCAGAGAAAACACACTCTGTCTCTGCATGCTTTCAGCCGGGCTAAGCCTGAAAAAAGACTGAAGTTCATGCCCAAAGCCTGGGCTGGGGCAGTCTGCCCATATGCTAGACACAAGTGTCTGCTGGAACCTGAGGAGAAACCTCCACGGCCTCCAATGAGCCAGGGCAAGCCCAGAGCAGGAGGTGCATAAACACCAGGGCAGCTCTCCATGGCACTCAAGGCTTCTGGTCTCAACTCAAGTACCTTAACACCTAAACATCTCACCAAGGCTGAGACACCTCCCTCCACCAGCCACTCACAACCTCCTAACCAACGCTAAAATCACGACCAAAACTTCAGGCTGCCACGTGCAACGTATACTGCCACGTTGGGCTTGTGCCTTAGACACCTTCCTCTCCTTTTGATCCTCAGGCTCAACTTTCTCAACACACACACCGAGCTGCAGGGAAAAGCACCTAACAATGATGTTGTGACATTATTTCTCAATGCAGCATGAAATCGTTAGGTCAAAATGTGCCACCTATCACATGAACATTAAAAGTATGTCAAGTCTCAGTGTGAGAGCTATTGTTTTATCTGAATGTGATATTAGCTGGCAGAACTGGGTAATGTTTCTGCGCTCCCTTCTACTGATACAGGATTATGACAGGGTGCAAGTAGTAGCCATTCTTGGCTTCACCAAAAGAAAAGAGCACAGCAATTATTTTTATTTCAAGTAGAAAATAAACAAATAAGAAGTGAAACAGAATAAAAACATTTTCTAAAATGCCCTACCAAGTTCTGACCATAAAAGTCGCTCTTCACTTCCCCTCCAAAAAGGACCACAGCCAAATTCTCGACTCTGTATTCCCATAAATCCCATAACTACACAAACTGGGGCTTTGTTTGAGGAAGAACAGAATTTTGTCCAAAACAGAAGCATGCAAAGCTCCCTCTTTCCCAACAAACGTACTCACACTCCTCCTCTCTCTGGTTTGAGCAGGGCACTTCTGGATGGGTTCACCAGGTTGGAAACGGTGGTAAAACCAAGTCTCACCATTTGCTCGTTATTGCTTCCAGGAGCCTAACACCGACCGTGTGGAGGTTTGTTGGAGTGAACAAATCTTCCCTTTAATTACACCAGAGTAAGTTATCTAGAAGGCATTAGTCCGGATGGACACAGGTGTAACCAAGGACAAAATGTGGCTCCAAAAAAAAACCAACCAAAAAACCAAAAAAACCCAAGAAAAATAAACAAAATAAAAAAACACCACTGAAAAGGCCACTATGTATTCCTGGCTAAATATTTAAACAGCTTAAGAGCCACACAGATTTTTTTTTCTTAAACAATCAGCTTCATCTCCGCATTTATTTTGACAGTTCATAATCGTTCCAGTTGTGACTCCAACACACATACAAAAAAAAAAACTAAAATCTGCTTTTTCACCACGGCAAACTTCTCCGGAGCAGAAGTTATAAACAACAAAAGCCCTTCGAACAAACGGGCTGGATCCCCTCACATCCCCACCGCCACCCTCACCGGGTGACAGCGGTGTCACGGTCATGGGGGGGAAGGGGCGTGGGGGGCTTCCCGGGTCTCGCCTCACACCCCCCACCGCACCCCTCCCCCCAGACTCATCTTACCCACACCGCTTTTTTCAGCATTTTGAGGTGGGGGGGCATGCCTCGTGCTCCCCATTGCGTGGGAGGCCGCGCTGCCACCC
>NW_010179457.1:0-248 GCF_000695765.1 Mesitornis unicolor
TGGAGCAGCCTTCAGTTTCCGTCGAGTGGCCGCCATGGTCCTCAGTTATTTTAGTCAATTTCCAGCGCCCTCTTTGTGCCCTACCCTCATGCCCTGCCCTCTCGAACTGCCTTCTCAAACTGCCCTGCTTTATTAACGCTGCCCACACCTGTTTGCGCGCTCCTGTTCGCGGTGCTCTTTAAGAGCCATTTAAATCTGCCGCAGTGTCCGCCGGGACCACCTTCTTAAGGTGGTGATTCTAAACCCTA
>NW_010179458.1:0-1817 GCF_000695765.1 Mesitornis unicolor
ATTACATAAATAATTTAATTTCATTTTCATCAAAATATTTACATTAACACACATAATTTTTTAAAAACATCTTAAATTAATTTTTGAAAAATTAAATTTAATCCATTTAATTAACAGAAAAACCTCATTATTTTTATTTTTTTCCTTCATGCACATTCATGAAATCCTTCAAAGCGCCCACCTCTGTCATGCAACGTTGCTACAGATTTCCAGATTTATTCATTTTTGCTTTAAGAAATACAATTTCTGTCTCCAAAATTCCCGTACCTCACGGCAATCAATGTAGAAAGAGCAAAATATTTCCCCAATTTCCGTTAAAATGCAGCTTTGCAAGCAGGGTGAGATTCAGTAGCCTGATAGTACTTCAAGTTTTCCATTTAATTAGATTAAATTAGATTAAATCCAGCTTCAAGATGAATTTCGCATGCAAAGCCCAAATTTCTGACTTAAAAAAGTAAAGCCCTTTAGCCTATAGGAAAGTAATTCACAGTACTTATTTTTCTAAATTTAATTTATTTTTTATTTCAGACTTACGGGACGTGAAGGGAGGATAATTTATGTCATTCTGCTCACAGCCATTACTCGAGCCGGCAACGAAGCTGGCGACTTCATTCATATCCTGGAAAAATCACAAATTGAAATTTCAGCTCTATTTAAACATCACCTATAATTTTTAAATTTGTAATTGCAATATTTCTTGGCCATTAAAGACCCACTTGCAACAACTGTGACATAAGGACAAAATTACAGGAATTAATATTCATAAGCTGCTGAATTCCTTGTCAAGCAACCAGATCTTGATTTACAAAAAAAAAAAATAATCAAGATTAAAATTTCCAAATGTCAAAAAGATTATTTTAAGTAGTGATGGTGGTACTCCACTCCAACTGGAAAAATTAAGTCTGAAGTTAAAACTTAAGTATAAAAATTAAGTTATAAACCAAGATCTCAGGACTAAGAATAATTTATTTAATACCCAAAATTTAATACCCAAATTACATTAAAACCCAAAATCCTCCAGAGCACATTCATCTTTTCTCTAGAGGGAAGCTCCCAAAAGAAAAATTTATTGAAAATAAAACTAGTTTAATTATCATCTCGGTCACAGTCAGTTCTCGGATGAATTAAATTACTTAAAATAAAATTCTACTGAAATGAGCATCCAGTTCATCAGATAAATGCAATTCCTGACACAATTTCTCTGACACCAGAAAAAAACCCAAGATTTCCACTGGAAATTTCTAGGATTCTATGGAGAAGACAAATCCTACCTGGGTTTCAGGATTTTCTCAGTAAATTTTCCTTTGAAAAAAAGCTGATTTAGCAAAATCTTGGCAAAATTTGAAAATTTCATTATTTACTCACGATCCAGATCCCATCGTAGGGGACTTGGTCATAAAATATTTTGCATTCTTCCACCCACCAGCTGGTGCACTCGGGGTTGGAGAAGTCGGGAAAAACGGTTTTTCCTGGCCACACCTTCGATCAAAAAAGGAAAATAATTCAAGTAAATTATTGATGACCTCACAGAGTGGTGAAAATGCTCAGATTTCCTTCAACTTTACGTGAATTGCTCTCTCAGAGAACCATTTGGATATAAAACCTTAATTTTGCAAGACAGCGTTGATATAGCGATTGAGAGACGGGTTTTAAGCTATAAATCACTAGAATTATGTGCAATTGTTAATTAATATTTGTTATAATTGGTAAGTAATATTCATTCTCATTAATCATAATACTGACATCATTAATATGAACGGCCATTACTACTTTATGCAACAGCATGAAAAGGTCTCATGTAATGACAAAATATTTTT
>NW_010179459.1:0-7494 GCF_000695765.1 Mesitornis unicolor
TATATATATGTATATATATATGTATATATATTATGCTTAGAAAACACTTAATATTGGCCTAAACTTTTATAGCTTATCAATAAATGACAATATACTCTGCAACAATTGACTACAGATATTTATTAAAACCTGTGCTCTCTGAACTAGTGTCTCTGTCTATAATGGTCTGTCGCTCTGTCTGTGGAGCTAGAGCCTATCTGAAGGAATTATGGAAGACCCCCTGCAAGACAAATAATTATCAAAGCAATCTGACAGAGCAAAACTCTTTAACTGACAGCAAGCTGCTTCACACTGTGCTACATTATGTTTTACTAATCAAATGCCTCAGTGGTTAAAATGAATTCATTGTGCTCCACATGGATTAAACAGGCTGGATTGCACTCATCCTCTCCTTATGCAAAAGGAGAAGATTTGGTTCAAATGTTGATTCGCAACATGTCAGGAAATGTTTTCTTCAATTAAGTAATCCCATTTTAAAGTGAGTTCTGTGCCAGAAAAACAAACAGTACAACTTTTCTACACATGCGCAGGATACAATCCTATGATTTCTGAGAGGCTGCTCTTGAAAGCCAAGGAATTTATATTTATGACAGGATCAAAGCTACAGAAGTATTGGGCAAATTCTGTTACCCATTGCATCTCTATGCATCTATTACAGCCAATGCATATCCAGCGGATGTGCACAGATTTAGCGATCATAGCAGAGAGGCTCTAATGCTAACCCATGTATTTTATATTGAGGTTCTTTAGTGAAGATTAATCAGTCCATAGATTTTTCCAAGATTTCACAACCTTTTTTATTTATACTCCTGGTATGTGGCTTAATTCCTCACAGAAGTTTGGTTTTTTCCCCTCAGAAATAAAAATAATCAGATAATTATTACTAAAAACAATAATAAACATGTCTTTCTGGGTCTTTACTAAGGAGATCAGAAATACAAGATACTCACACTCCTAAAATGGATCAAAACAAAACAAGAACACCACTGCTGTCAGACAAAAGAAAGCTACAAGAAAAATGTGTACTATCTGGTTTTATCTCAGCTTCAAGCTCAGTGGCTAGGGGTTGACCACACACATCACAAAGTCAATGTATTTGATTTGATTTTTTGCATATGAATTTTGGCCTTGTGGCAAGGAGTTTGACATAGCTAATAAATGTTTTCACAGGGCTTTGTGATGGCATAGCTGACCAAGAATTACAAATTATTATTGCCTTTATCCCATCTAAGATTCCAAGCCGTGCATCAATATGCTGCATGTTGGATCTCCTGGGAACTTGAGGGCAGGTCAGTTTTGCTTCTCTTTGCGGCTTTGCTTGCCCAGCTGCAGTAGCTGGCATGCAGGGGAAGGCAGCTGGGCTCAACACTCTGCTGTGGAACAACACTCCAGGAGCGTGACCCAGAAGGCAGTGGACCCAGGGAAGTAGGGGAGTCTGCACAACCATATATTCTGGGTTATCATTTGGCCCCTTGATCAAGTTTTTAGAAAGAACAAGCTAGGTTGTTTTTTTTTGGAGGGGAGGAGGAAATAACATATGAAGTAGCAAGTGAGGTAACACTTTGTTTCATATTTTTTCCAAATAAAAACATTAATGATTTTAGCTTTACTTACAATGTAAAGAATAAAATAAACATTTGAAAAAATATGCAGACAGCCTAAGTAACTACCATATTTCCCTTGCTGTCACTTAGGGAGAAAAAATGCCAGAGAAACTGATAATCTACCAGGTGTTAGATACCCCACCAATCAAATCTAATAAACTCTGCTGGAAGCTTTAAAAGCTAGTGGTCTGATCCATCCTCTATTGCTCTGAGCAGGAACTCAAACGTGCTGCAATGTCTTTTGCACAGTTAATGCCAAGGAAGGC
The DNA here is from genome assembly GCF_000695765.1 of Mesitornis unicolor. Lineage (NCBI taxonomy): Eukaryota > Metazoa > Chordata > Aves > Mesitornithiformes > Mesitornithidae > Mesitornis > Mesitornis unicolor. Next base: position 1,871 of record NW_010179459.1, read on the forward strand.
TTATGATACGCTGTGATTCCCCTCTGCTGTTCTTACACCACCTCATTCTTTGTGGGATCCCACAGAGGACAAATATCCTAGCAGAATATTATGCATCCACTCATGCTCTGATTCAAGGGCTTCATCCATACCCATTCTGTAAACACAGCCCAGCAAACAGGCTCAGACATGGTCCCTGACCCATACATATGTTGATACCAGCCTCTCAGTGCATTGTGGCACACAGTCAATGTCCTCTGGGAAAAAGCCCGATGGTGTTGCCTGTATGGAGGAAGAGATATGGTGGCCAGCACTGGCAGGCTGTGGAAGTTCAGAGTTTCCTCCTATCTTTCTCAGTCATGGAGTTTCCACAGAGGCTTAAATGTGGGCAGGTATTGAAATGCTTTGGACATAAAACAAATTTTAATTCAAGTGCAGAAAGAGGTTTGTGCTCACATGACAAGCTAGATATAGCAAAGTAGTCAAGCCATCCTCCAAGAATGAACACAAGTATTAGTGAGACCATCTAATCAATCAAGTTATGACCTAATATACAATTACTTAATCACAAAGTTACAATGGATTTTTAAATAAAGGATAAAAATTAGGTTTGAAAAAAAAAGTTTTAGATTTCCCAGACACTATGGGATCTTTGAATTTTAAAAAGAGATAACAACTTCTTCCTGGGAAAAAGAACTAGTCCCTTCTGGTTGCTGGGTTCAAGTTGGTACCACTGCTCTGCACAGGTAATCTGTCTGAAGTAACACCTCTCTGTGATTCTGCTTTGCTTCTCGTCAGAGAAGGCTGAACAAAGTCAGTAGATTTTCTTCTTGCTCATAACTGGCTGTTTGTGAATAAAGCCCCATTTTCCCTTTTCTGCCCAGGGTTTAGTTTTTGCTAACCTTTGCAATAAAGTTACTGCAAGGACTAAGTGCTGTTTTGTGCAGCATCATACAAGATCTAAGTAGGATCCCGTTAAGCAATAGGCAGTGAACAGTATAGATGACACAAGGCTGGCTGCCCCTTAGCAACCTCTTTCCCCACTGAATTCCTACATTTTGTTACAGACAAGCTGTTGGGTGCAGAAGGTACACCCCTATGAAGTGCCCCACATACTAACCCGTACACTTTCTGTTTCACTTGCAATGCTGACACCCTGTTTCTACAGTTTGCAGAGAATGGGATTTGTTTCAATGGTTTTAACTGGGCCACTGCTTGTTCTCAGTTTCCTGTTGCTTTGATCATGGGTTTCTACCTCTCCTTCAGTAAGTTGTATCCTCCAAGGTGGATTTTACTCTTTCCTGTGCTAGGTCAAAGCATCCAAGTGACCTTTGATTTTTTTCTTCTCTCTTCTTTTTTTCCCTTTGGCCTTTTTGTTTTGTTTCGTTTCTGACTCGCCATATGTGAGATAATTGTGCCCACAGGAATTCGTTTCAAAGTGCCTAAGCACAAAGGAAAAACACCCAGCCAGCTCTTTTTCTAGAGCAGTACAAACATTTCCTTAAACCTAAGTGTCTCAGGAGGGGCATTGACAGAAAGCTCCTTCCACCCAGAAAGCCTGCTCTGCGCTGAGCTGCTGGTGAACCCTTGGCCACCTCCTGCATTTTGACGTCACTGATGGAGCAAAAGTTTTGCCAATAAAAGCAGTCACATTCTTTGATTCCAACTTTATGACAATGGAAAGGAGCCCAGAACCAACAGTGCTGTGGTGGGTTTTATTAATGGAAAAGGGTGGTGGGAGCCAGTAACTCTGGCAACTTTGCTCCTTTGACTGCTGTCCCCCTGCATTGCACTTGGCAGATGATAGCTCTGCAGTGATAGCTTTCCCATGCTACTAAACTCCCCATTTAGACTCCCTGGAATAACATTACGAACTTGCACAGCTTGGGGAGGGCAAAATGGATCTTAAAACCAACCGTGTGATTTGATGGCCACAAGCAACCATGCTAAGAAAGTATCCCTGTACTCTGAACTCATTTTATTAAGGATATAAATCTGATTTCATCTTTGAGCTCTCCTCCCCCGAGGGCTGAACTGCTAACCCTTCGATTTTAAAGGACGAGTTATGTCTCTGGACAGTGAAACACAGTTTTAGCCATATCTTCAGCAGTTTCCAAGAAAATTAGTATTGCCTTCTCCTCAGCACAGCTGTGCTTCAGGATGTTTCCATCTGTCACTGCACTGACAAAAGGTGGGTTTGCCAGATAGCTTACCATGAGGTCATTTTTATCAGGTTCATCGCAGTTGTGTGGTGAGAATATGAGCTTTTGAGTCTGAAGCCCACTTTGAGGAAAAGGTCAGTGTTACCCTTACTCTCTTCCCTGCTCTGTCACTATCACTGCCAGCAAATGCCTGGAACTTGAGCACCAAAGCAGGAACTGCACTCCCAATGCAGTAGCAGTCACCCAGGTTGGCTGATTTTTCGCGGGCCTTTGGTGGACACCAGCAACGAGGCAATCACATAAGCCCTGTCCTGAGCAGTGCACTCCCGAAAGCAACTCCCAAGGAGGCTGTAGCTATAGAGGATATCAAGTTCCTGCACAGAAGACTTTTGCAATACAGTCTAAGATAATGTAAATAAAAATCTGTAAAAGCACAGTTCTGTAGGAGTTATTGCATTATCATTTACTCATTGATAAGGTCCTGCCACAGGACAACAACAAAAACTTGTGGGAATTTCACATAAGCTTCCCAAATACTGCCCAGTTCCTTTAGTCACTGCTCTTAGTCCTCTTCAGGGTTGCTGTTCACAATAACCTGCTGACACAGGAGTGTCTGGAGCTGCTCCATCTCTGAGCCTGGTATTCATTCCAACTATAATCGAGCCTTCAGATACAGCAAAGAAATCTGCAATCAAAAATGTCAGATTTAACCCATTGGCAGAGCCAAATGAAAACTAAACAAACAAAAAAGCCCTAGTAAATAAAACCAGGGTGCATTCAGCAGGTTCTGTGTGACTGCTCTGGGGAACAAGCTGTGTAACTCTCTGACTGCCAGGGTGCTCCAGGTTGTGCACCAGCAGTGTAGCCCACCTCCAAATGCTCCTCACCTTCTGGAAGGGTACCAAGAGCTGGCAGGCCTGAAGCGGCCAAAAGTATCCAGAGAAAAGTCTCTGTTCTTCTTTGACACCAAACTGAGTTAATTAAGTGATTGCAGGATTAGCAACCAGTATATTTAATTTGGCAAGGTCTTTGTCAGACTGACTAATCAAAATTAGATCCAGGACTTTCCTGCTCTTGAAACTCATACGGACTGTGTAAGAGGCCTTCCTGCCTGGCATGGTTCCAAAATTTAATACCTTTATCTATCTGCAGTAAGTTGGTATTGCTTCATATGGAGTATGCTTTCATTTCAACAACTGCCCTCCCCCACAGACACTTCCATTAAACACCTACTTCTTGGATTTTCCCCTTTGCAGAGGAAAAAAAGCTCATGCTTCAGGGCACACTTTGAGTGTGTTGTTTTTATTGCTGTTTTTATAAAAAAATAAAAATTTCATTTGAGCTAAACATCTCCAACATTTGCAGTTGTAGAAAATGGATTGTAGAAGAATCTTTGCTAAAAGACTGTACAAATAAGAAAACAAAATTTATTCCTCTTTGTCTGAAGTGTAATAAAACATTTCTTTCCCCAAAGCATAACAGTTTAGATAACTATTTTTTTTTAAATGCACAGAAAACCAAACACATTGAAACATGATTTATTAATTGGCATTTGCAGGGAGTGAGGGCACTAAATGTCCAGGGATTCAGAATTTTTATGACATAGAGACAGATTCAAACAGGTAAGTTTGATATATGTTGTTTTTGGGGGGTAGTGGTGGGGCGAGATATAAATACCAGTGTTCCCAATATGCCATTCGAGTTATTTATTGCAACTCAAGACCAGAATTTATAGAGCAGTGTTAAAATATCTTGGTTGTGCTGGATCTTGATTGCAGCTGGATTTGCCTTTATTTTTATATTATTTTCATAGAATAAGGAAGAATGTGGCTGTGCATCCCAGCATGTCAACGAGTTTATCAAATATGAGACAGCAGCCGGAACAGCAGGAAATTGCATGAGAGAGACCAACTCCTGGTTGACAGGAGCACGTTAACCTCTCATTCATGTCACTGGGCTTAATATTCCTACTTTGTAGTAAAAGCATCTTCCCTGAGCCCGGGTTCATAAAAGCGTTACTGGTTCTTGATGTTCCCAGCAGAGGATAGTAAGGAAAACACATCCTCGAATAGCTCACATGGATTGCAGCAAATACAGAGCAGGAGGGTCAGCACCATTTCTCAGCCCAGAGCCAGCGCTGCAGAACTGAGCAGCTTATTCATAGCCACCGGACCCTCTCCAAGCCCTGAGTGTAAATTTACTTGTATCATCTTTGCAGAGAGGAACCGTGGTCTCCAGTGCCTCTCGCTTGATTCAGATAGATTATTTGTTTAGTCCTGTAATGATATTATCCACAGGGCTAGCGCCACACAGGGAGGATTAGGAATTCCTGGAGGAGAAGCCGTATATTTATTACCGTGACAGCCGCGTGTGACACAAGCCAACAGTTACTTGTATTTGTTCTTAACCTCTCTGAAAACCTGGAGTTTGCAGCCGAGGGACGAGGGTGTAGGATCGATCTCACAAAGGCACAAGGCGAAGAGGTTGCTATAGCGAAAGTGGTGGGTTTAGTGCGCTGGAAACTCCTTCCCCGACTATCTGCAAACAGCTCTATCTCAGGCTGATTTCAAATGTAAATGTATGGAGGGGGGACGTCAGTGACTGAAGTCTTTCCTACAGCAATAACACTGCCTCCCAAACGAGTGCGGCTAACCTGGTCTTCAACACCATTGAATAAACCATGCAACTGAGATTTCAGCGTTTTCTAAAAAAAGCCCTGCGTTTCTAAAACAACAAAAAAGCACCGTCACAAAAAGCGCTTGCTGGTATGTGCGCAAGCCCAGAGAAAGGGGAAGAGGAGCCAAGTGAGAGGAAGAAGGTATTTTTCCTTTTGTTTTTCCTACCCCCACCCCCTTTTATTTCCTATTTTAATAAATATTTAATCATGGAAAGGGAGGGAAAGGCCAAAGGTAACAAAGAACTGTAGGTTGTTTAGATTGCTTGGGAACTCTCTCTTTGCAGCTGACCATTGCTACATGTAGGTTAATTTCCACATGGAACTGGAGAAACTCTATCCCCTGTTTGTGAAGTATGGGTCAGCCGAAGCATGTTAATCTGTTTAGCATGTGTGCTTCGTGGAGGTGCCAGACCACCGCCGTGCAAGAGCAGAAGCAGCAGCAGTCATGGTCCTTGGGGGTAGTTAATAAAGACTTTAAGGGAAATAAGTTTATAAAGGTTTCAGCTCGTGCACCGTGCCAGCTTTTTTCAGGCTTCCAGCCCTGCGAACCAGAAAGCTGAAGTCTCTGTTTATAGCAGCCCTAGAAGCGAGGGCGACGGTGCCGCAGCGGCCGAGGGCAAAGCGGAGACAGCCCTGGTTCTTTTTGTCCTCGGGGACAGAGGGTAGCGGCACCAGCCGAGCCCCACCCAGCACTCCGTGGCCCCGCACACGAGGACATCTTCACCGCTTTGGGCAGCCTGAGATGTATGCGCCCTTCCCGATGCAGAGCCTCAAACCCAGCTGCTGGCTGGGGGCGGCGTGGGAGC
>NW_010179459.1:7516-10652 GCF_000695765.1 Mesitornis unicolor
AAAACCTTATGAGTCAGTCCCTGTAGCCCCATACAATGCAGACTAATCAACGTCTTGTCTGTCGCTCGGGGATGAGCTGCAAGGCATGTGGCGTTCGGGCTGACTCTCCGCTTCTCTCTTGTCATTTTTTTTTATTTTGCTTTTGAAATGCTAGACACTTATTAAAGCATTTTTAAATAATCGAAATATTTGCTGATGAGTATTTATTTTGACAAGGGGTTTGATTTGGCTTTCGACTTCCCGTTTAACCATATAGACTGCAGTATTAATTTACTATAAAACCAAATGTGTCTGAGATTAGTCTGCCTCGGCTCTAGATTTCAGTCATTCGGGAGAAGTTTCCCTGGCAGATGACAGGAATAGTCACAAGCACATAACTTTCCGTTTTCTGGCATGCTTCGCCATGCGTTCCTCAGAGCCCAAGGAAGCTGAGCATTGCTCGAGAGGAAAAATGTCCCGCAGACAAATACATCCACCTGTCGTATCCAGGAATCAAGGACATCCGGGCAGTACCGTGGTGTCCCCATCCTTGCTTCACTTAAAGCACGGCGGCCACGTCGAGGATTAGAAAAAGGCACGAAGTGGACAGGAGGGAGGCCCGACACCGGGCCGCTTGGCCCTGAGCGGGTCCCGGCAAGAGCCTCTTCACTCCTCGGGCACTCGGGCTCCGGCTCAGGGAACAACCCCCTAGGCTGGGCGATCGCCACCGAAATAGCCATAGAAAGGCTTTTTATTTCCTCCAGGCCTCCTTATGTTCTTTAAAGCCTTGTCGGCGATAAGATCGCGAAGAGACGGCCGGGGCCAGTAGAAGTCGCGATATAACCGCAGCTGTCCGGGGAAAGCTCTGCCCACTTGCCCGCTGCCGGGCAGTCCGGCTCCCGGCCATCCTTCCAGGAGGAAGCACACGCACTGTTTCCCTTGTTTCTTCCTCGCTACCAGGAGACAATGGCAGTGCCCACCCTGGTGTCTTTGCTGGGCACGGCTAACCGCTGGGTTGGGATCAGGCTCCGTCGAAGACAGCAAGCTCAGCACCTAAAGCTGAGGGCTTTTTAGGTTTCCTGCCCTTTTATGACACCTGCAGTAGATTAGTTTGCCCTGTAAAACTTTTGTAGGATATTATTTTTTACTTTTATTTAGTTGTTTGGTCCGGTGGTTGGTTGGTTTGTTTGTTTGCTTGTTTTACAACCTTGCATGGTCTTATTTTTTTGGTTGGTTGAGGGTTTTTTTGTGTTTTGTTTTGGTTTGGTTTTTCCCTCAGCTAACTTTTTCATTAACGATGAAGGAATTGGCTGGAACCTAAACCGGTTTCTGTGCTGGTACTCCTTGCCGCTCACTCTCACCTGTACTGATAGAGGACATTTCGCATTATCTTGAGAAGGGTGGTGACTCACTCCTCAAGCTGATTGCTGAAAGTAGCGTAACGCCCCAGACAGACACACGGACACTGAGGCCGAGATGTGCGAGGGGAGAAGGTGTCGGTTATTTCTGGGCCCCTCAGTTCACGGAAGGACAGGGAACTGCTTGAAAAAGTCCAGCGCAGAGCCACAAAGATGACTGGGGAAGTGGAGCATCTCTTCATTATGAGAAGCGGCGGAAGGAGCTGTGTCTCTTTAGCTTTGAGAAGAGGAGACTGAGGGGTGACCTCATTAATGTTTATAAATTTGTAAGTGTCAGAAGGATGGAGATAGGCTCTTCTCAGTGATAGTCAAAGATAGGACAAGGGGCAATGGGAGGAAGCTGGAGCATAGGAAGTTCCATGTGAACATAAGGAAAACCTTATTCACTGTGAGGATGGCAGAGCACTGGACCAGGCTGCCCAGAGAGGTTGTAGAATCTCCTTCTCTGGAGACATTCAAAACCCGCCTGGACGCGTTCCTGTGTGACCTAGTCTAGGTGATCCTGCTTTGGCAGTGGGGTTGGACTGGATGATCTTTCGAGATCCCTTCCAACTCCTAACATTCTGTGATTTCAGAACAGGATTTCCCTCCTAGTTTACTCTTGCGGGGCCAACACACGGACACAGAGATACGTGAAGATTTTACTAGGAATTTAAAAAGTGAGTACGGAGTAAAAGGTTTCCGGAGCCAAACTGCACCCCACTCGCAATTTCGCAATTTCCCCATTGAAATCTTCACAAAGTGTTATTTCCTTCGACGGCGACTAAGGCGGGGAGGCGGGGGAGAAGGGGCATGTCCTTGGACTGGGACCGTCCCTTAGCCTGAAAAGCTCTGGGACGTTTAATGCTCTGACGTAGCCTTGGGAAGCAGTTCTGTCCTCCCCGAGACGTAGAGATCTCTCTTTAGCCGTGCCATTGCTCACTCTGTCCCCACCACCGGCGAGGGGGACAGCCCGTCAGTTCAAGGTATCGATACCCTCTTTAGTGGTTTAATGACCTGCAGCCTATTTTCTTTCGCTGAAGGATCCAGCCAGAGCCATCTCGTCTGAAACAGTCGCTTAAAACGTAAGTTTGAAAACAGTACAGCCTGACCGCAGGCCAAGTGAGAGTCCTGGGAGAGGAAGTTCAACCTTGAGTTTCGAGGAAAGCTGTATATTCTTCGCTTGAAATGTGTTCCTGGTCAGAAACCAGGGCATCCCTCACCCGACAGCTCTGCTCCCGGGCATCTCTGCTTCTCTTGGAGCAAGGCATTATCATTTTCACTGCGGTCAGCAATGCCATATCAGGAAAATCAGGCGACGCCTGCACTGGCTCATGCATAATCGCGATAGTTTAATGACGTCTGATTTAGCAGACCCGTGATTTCAGATAGCCCGAAGTTTTCGGAGACAAGAGGAGTGGCAGGGTTTCGTGAAGGTACCGGGTCGGCTTTCAGCGGTGTAAAAGCTCAGCCACCTTCAAGCAGCCGCAGCAGGAGCCGGGGCTGCTGCGTGGACGGGGAAGGTCACGGCCACGCTAACCAGCACGAAGTGGACAGACAACCCTTGTCGCTGCACAGTGTTGGCGGGTCGGGGGAAGCGGGACGATGCAGGGAGACCAGAACACGGCCGCGCAGACAGGAAGGACGAGGTTAAAATGGGAGAAAATTCCGCGGGGATATCCGGAGACTCCCTGCGAAGTTTGGGGGAAGCATTGTTACATTTCAGGACGAAGCTGGGTGGCCAGTGTCGGCCGCCGGCC
>NW_010179459.1:11029-13907 GCF_000695765.1 Mesitornis unicolor
TCCTGCCGTCCTCTGCTCTGCGGGCAGGTGGCTTCCGTGGGGGCATGCCGTGGGCCCCGCTCCCTCGGCCGCCGTGAGACACGCGTGGGAGCAGAGCTCCCAGGGCCGGGAGCGCTCGCTACGGTTTCTACATGTCTCTTAGGGCGTGCGGCGTTAGAAAATAAAGCAGCCCCGGCCAGTAAATTCCCCCAGTGCGACGCGGAGTAGGCTTCCCACTTTAGAAGCTCTCCCTGTGTAAAAAGGTATTTGGGTTGTCTCGAAATAATAAATCCCAACAGTAGACAATAAAATTTACTATCATAGGAGTAACAGAAGCCTAAAATATTCTGAACATGCTCCTTGAACAAATAACATAATCCCTGGCACACTGGAACACATGGTTTGCTTCAAACATGTTTCATTTTGTCATCGCATTGAGTGTACAGTATTTCTCCTTGGGTGCAAGAGTGATTGATATCTTTAGAAGAATTGTTTGCAAGAACACGAAAGTTGCCAAAGCAAACACGTTGGAGGGAAGTGTGCAGAAGGGGGAGCAGAAGTATTTGGAGTAGATCTGGGTTTGTGGAGTTCACATAGAGGTGAGACAGCTAGAAGTAGAACAAATAAAAACATTCTGCACACTTCATCTAAATAAATTACATACAAAAATTGCCCTTTTGTAGCTGGCAACAGTACAGTTACCACACTTCCCTCATGCCCCTATAGAATGTGGGCTAGAAGCCAACTTCCTTCAGCTAATGATTTGTAACTTTTGCTCCACTTGAATGAATCTATTAATATTTAGATCTCTCCAATTCTGCTCCATACGAGCTGTCAGCATTTTTAAACAAAATAATCTATTTACCTTATGTTGTGCATGTCCAGCAATGGCTTGTGTGGCTCGATGATGTACGTTAATAGGTTTTTCTTATGTTCCGCTGCACCGGTCAAAGGCAAAACTTCACATATTTTGATCTTTCTTTCTAAAAAATAATGTTTGACAAAACTCATTAGATCGCGCAAACATTGGGGTGTTAATTTAACAACTTCCATTCCTGAAGGACAAATATTTATTTTAATTCCTCTTTTATCTCTTTCTGCCATCAACATCTGGGGAAAACCGTTGCTCTGACTGGTTGAGATGGCCGGATCGTAAGGGTGCTTTGATGGGAGATGGCAAGGAGTGCGTGTTTTCAGACACGTATTTCCGAAGCAAAACCCCTCGCTTGAGCAGATATCCGTCCCTCTGAAACTCCCCTTAGTAAAGCCCCTGACCCTTCGCGCCCTATTTTCACAGCGACAGCGGCCCCCCGGGCCCTGGGAAGAGGCGTCCTCCAGCGGGACTGTGGGCGGACGGGGCCCTCCTGAATCAGACTACTGCCCAGGTACTTTCTGGCCTGCTTCTACCCGGAGGACACGGTGGGAAAAAAGGGGCAGGAAAGGTAAAGAAAAAACAAAAAACACAGCCCCGTACATAGCGGAGAATTCCCACTTCCCCGGGGATGAAATTCAGAGAAAAATATCAGATATATTCTCCTTTTTCCCCCCGTCTCCTCTGCCCCTCAAAAGATTCAACCCTCACCTCTTGCCTTCTTTTTCCGCCCTGAGTGAATGACACAAGGGACCCCCGAGGCACGGACTGCGAGTCATCAGTACCGGGGTGTAGGTTTCAGCTAAACCTCTCAACCCGAAGCTCTGACCCTCTATGTTCATGCTATCTGGAGATTTCCTCCACTTGTATTTAAAAAAAAAATAAATCCCAGTGCTAACAAGGAATCTTGTCATATAACGCCCACGAGGAAAACAATGTGAAACATGTAAAATGTAGACAAACCGCTCAGCCACCTGCTGATTGCGACAGACTACCAGGCACACAGCTGCAGCTGCCCCTGGGTCTGGACAGGGAGCATCCTCAGCCCTCATCGACTTGCTTTCCGAAAGAGGGAAGTCACCAGCATCAGGGCTTCCCCTGAGGATCCAGAAATGCAGATACTGACACTGGGAATATCCTGCACTCTCTAAAATAAAGAAAACACTAAAACTGAGTAAAACTCAGCAAACTCTCAACTACCCCACATGCTGTCCTTTGATCTTCGCAGGCCAGACACCCTCTGCTGACAGTCGCTTGAGCACCTCCGGAGCTGCGTTTCGTGGTAATGAGGCCCAGAAGCTGGAGGGGTGCGGGCAGGGGCACAGTCCATAAACAGTGACAAGCAACAAGCCCGTCTTTTGGGAGAAGGTGGCTTTCTTCCTTACATCCTCAGTGGCCCGGTCCAGCAGTCAGGAGAAAGTCTCCTGCTCGTCTCCCCGGGCCAAAGCCCCCTACCTGGAGAGAGCTCCCTTCTTGCTTCCCGAGATGGGCCCCGGAGATGCCCATCGCTCCGCGGACCCCAGAGGTTAGGGATGAGATCCTCCGGGAGCGTTTAATGAAGAGATGCCCTCCCTGCAGCCAAACAGATCTGATCTCCCAGTTGGGCTAGCTTTTGAAAGAAAAATAAAAATAATAATAAAAAAAGATACAAAGGAAAAAGAAAAAAGTAGATTCTATGTACCTAAGGGAAATACTTGATCTGTTTTGTGGTTTTGTCCTTTGGACTCGTCTTGCTTTATTGACTGGCGTCAGCCGTTAGCAGCTCCCCGCCTGGCCGAGGGCAGAGGACACAGTGCCTGGAAGAGCGCGGCAGACCTGGGCCACCGTGGGGCTGCCCCCTTTCCCACCTGCCCGCTCACCAGCGGCTCAGAGCCGGTACTTCCCCTCCCGGCAACGCCGTCTGATTCCTGGGGCACAGAGAAGCACAGCGAGCATAGGGAGCAGACCCTCCCAGTTCTCTCCCGTTCCCCTCCCCTCTGTTGGATCTCTGGAGAAAGTGACTCTGGAGGCTTGGAAGAAAAGGGAAGG
>NW_010179459.1:13931-14345 GCF_000695765.1 Mesitornis unicolor
AGCTCTTCCTCCCACGAGTCCCCACCCGCCAGCGGCTAAAAGGGGCCGCTTTTCTGGGGGAGGACAGGGACGGAAATATTTCCCCTGGCAGATGTGACTGTTTCTCCAGCAGGGCCCATCGGGTGGCTCTATAAAAACAAACAAACAAGTAAATCCCATCCCAACTTTACCCAACTCTGCTGACACGTGGTGCGCTGCAGTCACCAAAGACTGCAAGGGTCTTTGCAGTGAGGGGTGAGATCCCCTCACCCCCTTTGCAGAGGGGAGTGAGATCCGTTCCCGTAGCCCGTCCCATCCCCTGTCGCCCACCGCTGGCACCGTCGGCGGGGCAGACGCACCCGCGCCCCTGTTTGCCGGCACAAGGCCGGTGTGGACTCCGGGTGAGCGCCGTCTTCGGCATCGGCTGGCGAGGGG
>NW_010179459.1:14369-14750 GCF_000695765.1 Mesitornis unicolor
AGTGCGAGCTCTTTTCAGGCACTTTGGGTCACATCTAGCCCAGAAATTAAAGCATCTGGGTGCAGAAGGCTGGTGTTAATGAAGAGAACTTTGTACTCCTCCCTTCCCTCGTCAGCGCCAATCTTTTATTCGCGGTTATGAGGACAAAAATCCCTCTATCTCACGGTGAATAAGCAGCGCCGCAGATTTACGAGGTGCTCAGACACCGCAGTGCTCCGCCGGGACTGGCCCCTTGGAGCGGAGCGCCCCGAGGGCTGCCCTTCCCATCTCGCCGCATATCTCAGGGCTCATGCGGTAGGAAAAGCGGGTCTGAGCTGCTCCGAGGATTGTAAACTCCTGTGTGCGTGTCTGGGTGCCAGGGGTGCTCCCAGCTTCGAGCTG
>NW_010179459.1:14786-15276 GCF_000695765.1 Mesitornis unicolor
CTCGCCCGGCGCCCTGTTGGAACCTGCCACTCCTCCTGGGCTTCCCGCTGGCGGCGTTTTGCCGCCAGGAAACCTCCCTTCTCCAGTGAGTGAACTTTCCCCACTCGTCCTCGGCCCCTTTTTTTACCCCGTCCGTGCTTTCCGACCCAGACCGACGGGGCACAGCGTGGAGGACGGCGACACAAGCGCGGAGAGCCGGGTGCCGGAATCCGCATCTGCGCAAGCACCGCGGCCGGAGGGGCGCCGGGGAGAGGAGGAAGGTGACGCCTTTTCCCCTTCCCCGAGCTCCTTCCTCGCTGGCAGCACACAGCGGAGCAGGAGCTGAGGAGCGCAATCCAGACTCCCTTCCCTGCCGTCCCATCGCCCGCTGAGGTGCCCCGAGGACCAGGAAGCCCAGGCCGAACATGCCTTAGCGCTTGCGGGGGAAGACTTAGGCCTAGCGCCATTTTTCTGCCCTCTGTTTTTATAGCTCCGTTATCTCTTTCTGTCC
>NW_010179459.1:15308-15972 GCF_000695765.1 Mesitornis unicolor
GCGATGGGGAGAAGTAATTCTGCTGAACAGAAAAACCAGGCCCGGGAAAGAGCTTCTTTACACTGCTCAGGGTGATCTATCCAGGCCCTCTAATTAGAGAGGGATCCAGGGTGGCATTAGTTTCCAAACATTTTAATCGAGCTTTAAGCAGAGCTCTTTTCAATGGCAGAAGATAAATGTAGCAACTGTTATCGTCCCCTTGAATGGTCACCTCCCATGGCGGGCATTCAGCCTTCCATTCACAAGTCCTAAGCAGTTTAGTCTATGGACCCAGCAACACTCCTCGTATCTTCTAATTAGTCTAATTAGAAAGGTGGATTGCTAGATGCAAGGAAGACAGTTAAGTTAGGAAGATGCTCAATGCTGCCAATCTGCGCCGAGTAGCGGCTTGTTTCTGTGGGAGGAAAAAGAAAATAAAGGGGGCAAAAAAAAAAAAAGGAATGAGAGACAAAAAAAAAAGAGAAAAAGTAGGAGAAACCCGGAGCCTGCCATGAAGGACAAGTCCCGAGGAATCCAAGGGACAGGAACTGCTGCTTCTTAATTGAGGGGGACACATAATTGAGGTGCCTTTCCTGGCCACGTTGTCCCCCAGTGGATTTGACTGTTTGCCGTCCTGGCCTGGAAGTGCTCACCGCTGCATGGCACAGACCCAGGCCGGGCCGCG
>NW_010179460.1:0-13169 GCF_000695765.1 Mesitornis unicolor
AACTCCTAATATTCTGTGATTCTGTGAATGGGTTCTTTTCCAAAAAGCAGTTTACATATGCATTCTGGTTTACATTGGTCTAACAAAACCTCTCAAACCTAGCCCTTAGCATCCTACCCAAAATGGAATTAGGAACTACATAGAGGAGGTGAAAAAGCTCAGTGTGTGAAATGCATTTAACTGAGTCTCTTAAATCCAGCACTTAGTTTCTTAGTCTTCCTCTATTAACAGTGGAGAGAGGCACCCTTAGGAAGCCATTCAGCCCACCTAAAATCTGACTGGAACATGTAGTATAGCTACACCTGAAGTCACCATTCTGTAGCTAACACCATTAAAGCAGCATTCAGAAGTAGCTTCTGACACTTGACCCAGGAAGATCAGTGTCACTCATTTGACTTGACAAATTTTATCTCAAAATAAGAAAATATATTATACTGCTGGAAAAATGGAGCTAAGTCCTGTACATCCAGTATTTTCATGCTCAAGCTTTAGTTAGGACTGTAATCTATCATCAGTGTGGTGACTCATTACCCACAGGTATGGTGTTCTGTCAATATTTGTTCAAGTCTGCAAATAAATGGATTACCTGTATGTATATGTCTCTGTGATGGTTGTATGTTAAATTTGTTATCAGATCACAGAGAGTGTAACACACATATGACTACATACATTTCAAAGAGCTAAGCTCCTTTCTCACCCTGGTGATTTACCACAGACTTTTCACAGTAACATCATCTGTGGGCCAGAGACAAGATCCAAAGACATAAAATAAATGACAGAGCAGGAAAAAAACTCTACTTTTACTCTTCTAGCTACAATATACAGTAATGTAGTAAAAAGATTTCTCATTAGAATCAGTTTTAAAGATAAAAATGACTTTTAAAGGAAGTGTGAATTCATTTTAAAAAGACCCACCCAAGGAAAGGAAAAGAGAAAACTCAAGATAATTTACTTATTTTCCATTCTCATTTGCATAAAAATCAGAAATGTCAGGGAGAAGAATGTACTGAGGATGTTAATTAGGCACCCCTTACACATCTTTATTACATAGCTGGTGGAAAGGTGATCTTCCACGTGCTTTCTACGCATTGTATGAATTTTCTTACAGCAGTGGCTCCTACTCTAAAGTGAAAAGAGCTTTAAAGGAAAGTGTCACAGAGATGAACAGAGGATTACACATTTTTCTGTCATTCTGGAAAAACAATCTATAGCACGTTCCTTAATAAGCTGTCATGGAAGCCAAGACTGTGTTGACTCATTAAGTCAGGATCTTCCAGTCAATGGGAGAGTTCAGGTTCCCTTGAGGCTCCGGCTTCCCATTTACCTCCATTTTCAGACAGTAAATGGTGGGATTACCCGACTTCGAAGGACATAAGTATTTGCGTTCATATTCTAGTGCAAGAATGGTACATTCAACTGTTGAAGAGGGAAACCCTATTTGGACTTGGCTGTGAATATGGATCTTTTGAACTTATAAAGGGGGTTTTCAGAGATATCTTTAGTCTGAATGTTTCCTGCTCTAACTCAGCAGTAAAGCCAAGGGATCTGGCAATTTGAAGGACACTGAAATGCTGCCTGTGAAATGAGCAGCAGGTTGAGACATGTAAGTTCCAAGTGAGTGATGAAGTCCATTTTTAATGCCCCACGGCACTACAGTTAGAGCTACCAGTAAAAAAAACCTAAAAAATAAATAAAATCATGTACTTCAAAAATAATCAGGTGAAAAAGGTGGAGGAATGGGGAATTTTCCAAGACTATAAAGGAAAAATAACCATAATTATAACTATCATCTATACTCCTGTAGATTATTTTTATACATTTGCTTTCACTTTCTCTCTGCTTACTGTTAATATGAAAATAATGTCTCTCACAAGCCACTTCCCAAAGGAAGTTTTGTTCCCAAAGGAAATTATTTCAAATTAAACTGTATTTCTGCTTCTTCTACCATTTTTCTTTTCTCTGTCCATGTTTTCCTTTAAAAAACTATGATTTGCTTTTTCTAATTTATTTTAAACCACGCAACTTTCTGCTTGATATTTTCTCGGCTAATGCCAACTGATTTTTTTCCCTCTTCCTTGTAAGTCCCTTCTACTTTTTATGAGCTTCTGGCTTACTTTCTTCTGATATACATATACCCATCTCAAGCCCTTTATTGTACATTTATGGATTTAATATATGTGTGCTCTACTCTCTTTATATCTTTTTTGTGTTCTCTTTAAAGGAAAGTACTCTCTCTTTACTTTTCCACACACCACTAACATTTTTATTGGCAAGATAGGGAATATGAGCTCTACTTTGACAGATTAGTGTGTCAAAGGGAAGAGTAAATGAGTTTGGTTTTGTTTTATTAGATGTTAAAAAAGGTTTACCTGTTTCTTAAAAAAAGTTAACACTTTTTTTCTCTATACTAGATACTGTTATAATTATCTGTGAAGTGTCCACGCTGCTATGTATCTCTTCTGGCTTTGGCTGCAATTCTAGCATGCAAATGGCCAAACAATCAGCTTATTCCCAAAAATCAGGTGAAACAACTATAGCTGGTAGGCAGCATAACTTCTGTCTTTTTAGAGGTACTTTAGCACAGTTATTCAGTGGAGGGCTTACGTACTTTAAGATTGTTTCTGCTTTCTCCTTTCCCACTGTTAGTGATGCAGCTATCTCTCCTCCCTGGATGCATGCACAAAATCCAAATGGTAGGCTTAGATGGGGAACTGTTATGAGTGAGCTCCACAGCCTCTAGGATGGCAGGAACCTGTCACTGGATGCTGTGCCAGGTAATGAGCTGAAGTGTGGCTTCTGCTACTCTGCGCAGTGAGTACAGAAACACAGCACTGCCCTGCATCCTTGGGAAGGTAAAACTGCTTTAGCCAATAGCTTTGGGCTCTGGATCTGAATTCTGAGAGGAGCTGCTGGCTAGGAGATTCTAATTTTGAGAAATGCAACTATGAAATCACAGGGACATCAGACATAGTTAAACGTGAGTGTGTTACATCTGTTAAGGTCTATGCATCTTTTTGTTCCATGGAGCATTACCTGGGGAGGGGTGATTAGTGGAAATTGAAAAGGGATAAAGCACTTGCAGAAGCTCAGCTTTCTTTCAGAGATCTGCATATGATCCACGATCCATCTGCATATGCAGAGGACTAATAGGAAGATAAACACCTGTGTTGACATGAAGCAGGGATTCTTATTTAATCCTAGAACCGATATGATGTTATTTTAGGAAGCCACTGAGTAGAACAGGGAACTTATACTGTAAGGCTTATGCACAGTAAGCATATTCAGCAACTAGCTGAATACCTGTCTCAAGCCAGTAAGAAATGTAGTTGATTGCTAGCCAAAGATCTGTGATCTTTGAAATATTTACAGACATGTAATTGTGAAGGGAAATAATAATTTGGAGGAAGACCTGCTTAAATACTGTTAATCCACTAAACTTTAGAAATTAATCATAAACCCTCCCTAACACTAGGATTTGTCCTCTTTTATAGCATGGAAATGATGGAGTAGGATATCAATAAGGAGAAGAAATCGGGAAATTATGCAAAGTAATGACTGTAACCACACCAGGAGATCTGCAATCCCTCCTGAATTCCACCACAGACTTATGTGAGGGCAAAGAACAAGCTGGTCTTTCTCAGTAGTCACATCTATTCAGAGTGTGAATTGGACTACGGAGGGACTAAATTTCACTCTACATGTGTGGTGCTCAGCATTATGGGGTTCTAACCTGCAGGTCTTTAAAATCATAATAGCAAAAAAAATCATATGCTGTTATCCTTTTCACCTGGACTGAACTCTCTTCTGTTCCAGTTGCTGTTTCAGATTGCCAACCATCAAAATCCAAGAGCTATTCAGCAGTTTATTCAGAGCTTCTCCAAAAGATTTTCACCTGTTTGCATAAATCAGAAGTATCGTGCTAGTAAACGACATGTTCACAACTCTTCAAAGAACTCTTTTTTATGTGGAAATCCAGCAATTTCATTTTCATTGTAGCTTTTGAATCTTTTTTTATCTGACATCTTAGCTAAATTTTTAATGAATTATCAGTGAATCCCACTACACTTAAATAACGTAGCATTCTTTCTGTTATCTTGCTTAAATCACACCACTTTTCCCCCCCCAGTATAAAAGCAGGTAATTTCCAGACTTCTTTGTTGCTCTGTTTCTTCTTACTCCTTCAAACCCTGTCACTGCTTCCTTCCTCTCACCTCCTGGGTATCTTCACCACAGTCCAATACGCTCCCTGTTCCTCTGACCTCTGCAACCTCTTTGCAGTGGAAATGCCTGGAAGCCTGGAGTCAACCTCTCAGCCTGCACTGGGAAGACCAAAAGTGTTTGTGATGAGATTGTTCTCTGCTGAAAATCTCATTTTTCCTGTTGACACAGCAAATTGGTTGGGAACCTGTGATCTGTGTGGGACTGTCAAATCTGCTTTTAAGAGTATTATTGAAAAAAAAGAAAAAAGTTCATATCAAGACCATACTCCGCTGTGAACATTGCTCTCTGTTGGCATGGCTGTTGAAGCAGCAATAAAGAGCGGCTATCACTGTGAGCACTGGTTGAGAACCCCTTCCATCAGCATCATGATACACTGAATATATCTTGAAGGATCTCCTCGTGGACATCCTCATTCACTTAAGAGTTGTTTCTACAAACAGTACATGTCTCATCTAGTACAGGTCTGTCATAATAGAAAGAGAAGGAAAAGGAGAAACATTAGCTGTGGGTGACTGAGTGAACACAAATAACTAGAGGGTAAAGAGGTTTAAAATGCAGCTCATTTCTCTCCTTGAACTAGTCCCAGCCTTAACTGTAACATCTTGGAAGTAAATGTTCAGAGGAGGCAGACATTTTTTCCTGCAGGGTATTTTCATTTTGGACACAGTTTCATGAGTTTCTCTTTTTATGAGTGCAATGCCATGAGCCTGGCAGAATGGGCTGTGGCAGGGTGTTCTGGCAATTCAGTCTTACACTTGCTCCTTCCAATCAAAGGAATGCCTCCAAGAGAACAGGTGTATAGCGGCTGAACTGATCAGCCGATTTCACACGCACATCCACTTTCATCGGACCTGGATAAATATTTGCAGTAATTCTTTGCTAATATTTACTCAAAGAGTTGTCCTCTGTGCATATTCCATGGAACGGATGCACTATACCCTGCTTCCACGCTTTCTATCCTTTGCCCTTGTTTTTAACTAAAACCATTTTTCCATACACTATTACTTACAGACCATCCATAGCCTGTTTTGCTGTCTGTTGTTTTGTGTTTTTGGTTGCAAGACCTTTGTGGCAGAAAGAAATATTTTAACCTGTAGTTACACATCTAGCAAAACAGAGATTTGATGTGAGATCAATATATATAAAAGAAGGACAGCAGTTCAGCTTCTCTTTGTAAGTTCGCAATTTCACACCACCTTCCACAGCAACTTACTCAAGACTGTAGGTCACCCAGGTCCTTACCATTTTTTTCAAGGTCATTGTTCCTGTACTGGGTGACCATCCCTCAAACCTCAACACTTCATTTATACTAGACACACAGTCAGAGCCATGTATTATAAACTAACATACCTCTGCTTGTCATAAATGTTTCTACATGGCCCAGTCTGTAAGCAGAGGTAAGAGAAAAGAATGTTATCCACATCCAAACTTTCTCAAGCTTTTGGAAGATGTAAATTATGATTTCAGTGTTAATATTCAAGAGTACTTCTGAATTGCCACAGTGGAGGGTAGAGAATCCTTGTTTAGCAGCTCTTTTAAAGGTTAGCTCTAGTGACTGTGTACTCCTCTCTTACAGTACATCATGGGCCAGACTCATAATTATGTCAGCAGAGACAGATTTAAGTAAGTAGAAGAGCGCTGGTTTACAGTACCCAAGAATTTACCTGCATTAATTCTTTTATAACCATATTGAAATTTTTCAGCCAAATGCTTCCAAACAATGGTTTCCTATGCAATTTGATATAAATATTTGTATAAACTAATGTCGAGTTTTCAGGCTTTTCAGGACAATTTGTACCAGAATAGTATTACAAGACTGCAGGACTGTCACAGGTGTAGGAACACAATACATGCTATTCTCATTCGCTTAAATTTAGTTTTCATGGATAGATAGTAAAGAATATATACCCTGCTAGAATCCTGCTTTAACTTAAATATTTAGAGCACTTAAGTGTGAGACTGAAGTGTAGCACAACCTCTGTTCTGAAACCTCATTTATGGAACCAATGTGCTCCCCTGTTCAGGGAGATCATATATTAGAAATACAAGTCTTTTAGAGCTAGGTGTTCACATCCACTGATTTTGAGATAAAGGAAAGTATTCTTATCCATTCTAAAGCATTGTATCTTCTTTGATTGGTTTAAAAATTGTCTATACATTGATATAATGATTATTCCCCTCTACAGACTAGGCTAAACACAAAACTAGTTCTATGTGCTTATAAACAAAGCAGATTTATGCCCATTTATAAAAAATTTGAGCTGGCCAATAGTTACTTCACCAGGTCTTGCAAGTCCTACTGAACTTCCCTCAAGTCCTAGCTTGACTTGCTTTTTTTATTTTCCTTTAAAAGAGACTTTTTCAGTCTTTCCAAAGGATTCATCTAAGTTATAAATATCTTTATCTTATTTTTAATTAGATTATCATACAATTAAAAACCAAATCCAATATTGTTAGCAGGATTTCGTCTAAGTCACTCTCTGTAAAAATTCAGCAATGGCCTCATTGATGACAGCTTTTCAAAGGTTGGTGTCTCTTGCCTTACTGCCTGCAGAGCTAGTACAGTGGTCAGATACCTCTGGAGGACTGGTTATCAAAGCCTTATTATCAAATGAGATCAGCAAACGTCACAGGAAGCAATTTCAGAAAGGAGCCAGAGGGTCTGAGCCAGCAGAAACAGCTAGTGCTAGCTGGTCCAGGACACTGCATTCCTTGCTTCCGCTTGCTAAGGGTCAATAATGAAAGAGCAGAAGGAAATACAAACCTTACAAGTTCTGCAAAAATACTTACTTCCATCCCACCATTCATACCAAAAATTGCATTTCTGTGCGGTATATTCCTATTCTTTCATACAGAAACAGTATTTCTCTAAGGTTTTCTGTATTCACTTCATCATATTTGAGACCAAGACTATTTTCTTCTCTTCCAGCAAGAAATCTACATGACTGATGTGCCTTCAGGTAGCCTTCTTGTCACCTCACACTTTGGGAGACTAGAGCTCTCTTGCATTACTGGTTGCTACAAGCAGCAAGAGACTGAGATGCCTTGCCACAGACACTAAGCACTCCAGCATCTGTGTTCTTAATTGAGTGGAGAGATGCAGCACTTTCAGGAAATTCACCTTTTGCCTTGGAAATCTGTGCTGGGCTCCTTTGCTTGTTTTGAGTTGGATCTTACTGGTGAATCCTGTTTCCCTCTCAAACATTAAACATGACTCTTCTATATAATCCCGAAATGGCATTACAGAGTGGGAAGCACCACTTCTACCCATTTTCCCAATGTAAGAATCATGTTAGAATTGTAACCTACTATTTTTTTCCATTATAAGGTAGGTGTTATTTCCCGTACTTACTAAAAGCTACTTCCCAGCTGGCACCTTAAACAAATACGGAAACTTAAACAAAGAAAAGTAGGCAAATATTTCATAGCTCACAAATTTGGCAGACACAAGTTATCTGGAAGATGTTCACTGAAACAAATAATTGTCAGAATAAGCATCTCTAGCCACAGCCATCGATCATTAAATTCCTATGAATGCAAAACGAAAAGGATTCTGTTTCATCCAAACTGCCCAGTTCTACTCCCTCAGCATCATCACTCATTTCTCACACGAGTTTTGCTCCTTGAATCCATACTTCACTCCTTGCCAGTACAGAAAAGCAGCTAAAGAGATACTCTGCCTTTCCCCAGTTACAGAGTCTTGCTGCCTCCCCGTAGCCCTGCTAGGAGACACAGTCAGGACTCATCTGCCAAATCTGTGCTAAACAAGTGGGAAATGGGACTTGGAACAAGACTTGATTTGGCCTGAATTTCACTGGGACAGTACAAGAGTATTTTCTGAATTTAAAGTACTACTTTTCCAAGCAATGAAAATGCATGATCTTGTCAAAAAGAAGTTGCACACTGCAGATAGATAAGCAAGCAGTAAGAAGTCACGGCATAACTACACAGATGTTTGATATCATTAAGTACAAGGATTACAGGATCTATGTATTTTTTTGCTTCAACCACAGAGTTTACTACAGATAAAGACAGAATACACTTCACAATCCAGGGTTTAACTTGCTTATGTTGTTTTGTTGTTCAAAATAGAGTTAAATTTCCCGATTGAAAAATGTTAATCTGTGAGCGAATGTAATTATGGAAAGAACCTGGGGCATGTGTTTGCCACTGATTTCCGAGGACTCTCTATTTCCTGCTGTTGCTGCACCATAGCTATCAACTAGAACATGCCCTTGTAGGTATGTTGTTCCTTGTTTAGTCAGTGAACAGTGAAGCTCATGCTGACATTCAGGGATGTTTCCAAGGACCTGCGATTGATACAGTAACATTTCTTCTACTGTGTAAAAGATGCCATCTGACACCCCCAGAAGCCATGTGTAGACTGGCATGTTGAGTGTGGTATTCAGCTCAGTATATTTAAACTCATTGCTCCACAACACCCATGAGGAATAAATGATTCTTCTATTTACACTGTATTGACCAGGAGACCTCTTCATGTAAAATTACAATTTTGTGTTTTTGCAACCATTGCAGAAACAAAGTGATTCAACCTTATAGTCCTTGACATGTGAAATTTTGGCTGAAAAAGATTTCCAAATCTGGGACCTGTATGACTATGGACTGTACGGTTACTATCAAGAGAAAACTTGATATTTAGCTGGGATAAAATGAAGCAGGAGATTTGTATTTTGTTCTAACTGAACATGAGAAATGTCCTTTCAGATAGGTGCCTGCACAGTACAGTTCAGTATTAAACATACATTTCTGAGGGGAAACCAACCAACAAATTGTAATCCTTGCTATGGTTTTTGTTCTTTTAGATAATGATTCAAACAGGCTAGTCTTTGTTTTCACAGATGTTTGGATTGAAGTTGTTCATTTAGTGTTTTGGCACCAGAGAGAACAACTTTTTGGCAGAGCTGTGCATCCTTTATGGCTGTATACTTGCTAAATATTTTGTTTAAAAGTGCTGTCATGACAAGAATCCGCCCTTCACTCCGAAAGAGAATACTGACATATTCAAACTACACAGATTTGCCAGCAAAATTACCCAAACTGGGAAAATATCTAAAATTAAGATCAGAACATTAAAACCATTTGAACAGTTAATTTTGTGTTGACAAAAGGAATTTAGGTATTGCAGGGGGAATTAGGAGCCATACAGTTTGTTATTATTGCCAGTTAGTAAAAAACCACCACATTATTTCCATTCGGTCATTCTGTTTATCATTGTGTAAGTCTGAAACTCTTACGCTTCCAGAGCACTGCTGAACAATCATGCAAGCTGCCAGGAACGTGTACTGCAGCTTCTTCTTTATTAGAGATATTCTCAAATCAGACTTCAATCTGTGGTTCTTACAATGACTGCATTTCCTGCCAGCAATAGTAGAGTGTCAGGAATCACCATCAGACTTACAGCTATCCTCAAATAAAGCAGTCAAGGATATACCAATGAGGTCCAAAGTGTTGGCAGAATACCAGTAAGATGGATAGCTGCATAACTCTCTAAATATGTAATTAATTGCAAGGGTAAACCTTCTCTTTAAGTTTAGAGATGTTACTAGCAGGTTATGGTAGTGACACAGGAAGGAAGAAGTCTGTTCATAACACCTTCAGTTCAGCTCAGTCCCTCTCAATTGAATTTCCAGAAGGTGCTCTTCTAGCTCACCTTAACCAGTGCTGCAATACCTCCAAGAAACTGTGTGCTGCAAGCAAAACTCTTTTGTGATTGTGGCTAGAGCTTAAGAGGCTCCATTACCATTCTACAAGATACTACTAACAACTGTAATTCCTTCCACTTTTCCTCCTTTATCTCCCAAAATTTCCCATGAGCAGGACACAAGAAAATTCTCTGCAAACCTGCCAGGGCACATTCTGTGGCAGCACTTCAATCAGGGTTAGTTTTATTCTTTGTGGTTATTGGAATGAAGAGAAAAAGCAATGCAGAGGAAATCTTTATCTGGAGCTGTTTCTCCAAGACTGTGTATCACACCATTTATTCCCTGGTTTGAATAGGCACATATCAAGAAGGTTGCGAACAAAAGCATTGTTTCAGACTTCCAGTATTTCAAAAAATACTGTTTTCTCACTGTGAAATGTGGCTCTGAGTTTTAAGTGTCTTGTTTTCAGGGAATGGCAAAGGGAAGAGTGATTGAACTCATGCACCCAGAGTGTGGGCACTTAAAATCATCAATTGCCACAGCTCCGGCCTCCACCCTTTCTTAGCACTTAACCTGACATACTGTGCTACTAAATACTGAGCTTTGTTATACATTGTCCTAGACAGTGGCTAGGTTTTTTGTGTATTTAAGATTTTAATGGGATTTGTCCTGGCTAATATTATATGTTGGAACAGTACAGTGTAAAACAGTCATGGCTCTTTACACAGGGAAAGTGTCCATAGATTCATTTATTTACCTATTCATTGGCAATTCTGGCTCTGACCAAGGAGGGAACCAGCACAAATCACCATCCTGTCAATGCTTCTGATTTTTAAACTTCTAAGCTAGAAGCCAGCTGTGCACACCTATTTTTTCTTACCACACAAAAAACCCCAACCCTCCTTTTGCAGTTTAGAACTTTAAAAGACTGATATTACAAGCTCACAGAATTTCCACCTAGTTTCTCTACTGGAAAGTAGATTGTCAAAGTAGATTGTTTATCAAGGTTCATAATCTCCCAGGACCACTGAATTTAATGGATTGCACAACACAGAGATAATCATTACTACCTGTATACTTGAGGGCAAGCTTAGCAAACGTTTTCCTTTACACAGAATCACAGAATATTAGGAGTTGGAAGGGACCTCGAAAGATCATCCAGTCCAACTCCTCTACCAGAGCAGGATCACCTAGGCTTTTGACTTTGAGAACAGCACAGTAAGTTTTGTGAATATTTGCAAAGCAATCCTTCAGTGGACAAAGTTTAATTGAATCATCAGAAGGTTTTATAGGTCAGATACACTGAAACCTGTTTCTGCTACCTAAGAATCTAGACTATTATAATGTTGCATGAGAGAAAATGTAGAAAATTTACATCATGAACTCTTAGTAATACTTAAAAGTTTAGCTTGGAACCACTGGAAGGGAAAGTGATTGCAGTAAGAAGGCATCTTGTATTTCCTCAGATAGCTTAATCAGTATAAATACAATGAATTCATGTGAGCCATAACAAGCTAGTTCAAATGGGGGCCTAACTCGGTGGACTTTCAAGCTGTAACTTGGATAAATAGCTCAGTAATTACTAAGTGTTATGTAAATTGTAAGACAAACCACAAAATCTTTTAAGCCTTTCGATATACAGCAGTTACAGTGAAGTTGAAATACACCACAAAGCCTAAAAGAGCACGCTGAAGTGAACATTGTACAGATCCAGTGTGGTCAAAACATCTCTTGTTACATGCAAGCCAAACGATTCCTAACACAGTGAATGACTTTTCACTTTTTTCACCTACAGGCAGTATTTTGTCTTGATCTGATACACCTTCACTTGGTGTGGGATAAAACTGAACTGAGTTCCTGGGAGCTGAAACTGTGGAAAACAAGGCAGTCAATTTTATTTTAGCCAAATTCTAACATCAATCTGTCGGCAAACTGAGTTAGTGCTTAGCTGTGCAATGCTTCAGCTCCTGATGTATGTGTTCCTCCTCTCCTCAACTCTTCCCTTAGTAAAATAAGACACTGTCATTTAGCAATGTTGAGTATATAATGACTAGAATGGCTTCTCAACAGATGCAGAAAATTCTCTGTCACCGGGAATCTCTGAACCAAGAGGGGATGCTTGCCTAAATGATTTGCCCTAAATCAAATGTAAATTAGTAAGTTACATGAAAAGAAAATACAGGTTAAAAATTGTATGAGTGCAGTCTGGGTTATGAAGGGGGTCTGGTTCAACAGTGATCTCTGATGGCTTTAAATTTTTGAGTCTTGAGATGTAGTAGATGTTGCTTGGAATATCATTGAAAGAACATGGAACTTACATGCAGGTTTACTTCTGCACAGCTCAACTACTTGGAAAGTACATAAGCATAAGAGACTTGAGTTTCCTGGAGTCTTGAATTCAATCCAAAACCAGTTAGAAAAGAAAGCGCTCCCCACCTGTTTGCAAGAATGATTCAGAGAGAACAAATGAGCATACAAAGGAGTTCCAAAACTGCAGGATCCACACCATAAAAGCAAACTTACTTTTCCTGTTTCTCTTCTAGTTGAACAGAAATAGAAAATAGAGATGGACAGCCTTCTGGATTATGCTTGTTTCAGAATGCTTTAGAGCTCACTGTGCCAAGAAAAAACCCTCTTTCTTTCTAAAACTGTAGGAGACTAATTCATTTGTTCCTACTCATAAAGATGGAAAAAATGTCTCCTCATTTGATGACAATGTTTTCTCAAAACTGTTATTGCATTCATAAGGCTAATAATGGAAGACAACCCTTTGTGTCAATATTAATCTGAGATAAACTTCAATATAAGAAACCGTACTTCATTTTCAATTTCCAAAAAATGTCAGCCTTTTACAGGAATATGTTTTGCGGCCATTTCCATGATCATATAATTAATTCTACAGTGGAATTCTTCAGCATCCACTGCATAGAGATTGTAAGATTGTCAGTTCATATCTGCATTTGATGCATTCATTACAGCATATCTGGTTTATTCTATCTGTAGTGTCCAAAACACTTGTCAGAAACTAACAACATTCCAATTTTATTAAGAGGGGAATAGATAACAGTGTTGAGCTTAGTTTGAGTCAACAATCAGAAGCTTGTTCTCCACAAAATTACTTGAACTTATTCAAGAACAGGGTTTAGTGCTTTCACCAATAGCAGGATCTACTATTATTTCAGTCACAAAACTGAAAAATGTGAAATGATATATTGCTGTTAAATACATTCTAGCACAAATTATTCTTGTTCTAGCACAGAATCATAGAATCACAGAATCACAGAA
>NW_010179461.1:0-6819 GCF_000695765.1 Mesitornis unicolor
CCGCCGCCGCATCGGCCCACCCGGCGTGGCCGTGACGTCACTGCGCCCCGCCCGCAAGGCGGGGGGAGAGGAGAGAAGGGAAGGGGAGGGCGCCCCCTGCAGGGCGGGAGGGCGCAGGGCGCTGAGGGGAGCGGCCGGGTGTTGCGGGCTGGGAGGTAGCGGTCTAAATCACCCCTCGGTTATCGGCTCTGGGTTACCCCCTGTCCTGTCACTAGCAACGGGGACCCCCTCGCTACCCCCTCCTTTCAGGAGCTGCAGAGGGGATAAGGGCTCCCCTCAGCTCCTCTTCTCCACTTGAACCCCCCAGCTCCCTCATTGCTCCCCATCATTCAGCTGCTCCAGACCCCTCCCCAGCTCCCTTGCCCTTCTCTGCCCACGCTTCAGCCCCTCCATGGCCCAAAACTGACCCCAGGATTCAAGGGGCAGTGCCCAGCACAGGGGATGATCCCTGCCCTGCTCCTGCTGCCCACACCAGTGCTGGGACAGCCCAGGATGATGCTGGCCACCTTGGCCACCTGGGCTCATTGCTGGCTCCTGTTCAGTCGTTGTTGACCAACACCCCCGGGTCCTTCTCCTCCAGGTCCTTTCCAGCCACTCGTCCCCAAGCCTGCAGCGCTGCATGGGGTTGTGGTGACCCAAAGGCAGGAACCGGCACTTTGCCTTGCTTGTTGAAGCTCATGCAATCATCTACAGGTCACCCAGGAACACATCCTGGGCTTTGGGTGTCTCCACACAAGGACACTCCACAACCTCTCTGGGCAGCCTGGGCCATGCTCCATAACCCTCACACTCACAAACTTTGGCCTCAGCTTCAGCTTGAACCTCCTGTGCTCCAGCTTGGGACCATTGCCCCTTGTCCTGTCACTGGGCACAACAGAGAAGAGTCTGATCTCATGCTGATCCCTACCCTTTAGATATTTATAACCACTAATAAGACCCCCCTCAGTCTCCTCTTCTCCAGGCTCAACAGCCCCAGCTCTCTCAGCCTTTCCCCATAAGGGAGATGCTCCAGTCCCCTCATCACCTCAGCGGCTCTGCACTGGGCTCTCTCCAGTAGCTCCTTATCCTTCTTGAACTGGGGAGCTCAAAACTATTGCAGATGTGGCCTCCCCAGGGCAGAGCAGAGGGGGAGGAGAACCTCCCACAAACTCAGCCATGCTCTTCTTAATGCACTCCAGGATGGCATCAGCCTTCTTGGCCACGAGGGCACATTGGTGGCCTTGGGAGGTCCCATAAGGGTGGACCCTGCCACAAACACAAAGAAGGGCGAGCCAGGCCTGCCTTGGGCACCTCTCTGAAGTGATGAAGAGGTGAGGGAGGACAGCTCCTCAGTGAGGTTGTGTTCCCGGGCATCCCAGGCAGCCTGGCTCTCCCCAGGGGCTGCTGAGCCCTCTCTCCATGCCTGCCATCCAGGAGAAGGTATTTGGTTAGAAAGAAAGCTTTTCTTGAGGTAAGAAGAAGTAGCAGGGGCTGCCGCAGGTGGATGGGGCTCTGCTGAAGGGACCTGTGACAGTGGTGAACTTGGAAGTGCTGGGTTAAGTGTTGGACTTGATGATCTGAAAGGTGTTTTCTAACCTAAATGTTTCTGTGATTTCACTGCCCACAGGACAGAGGGGCCTGCCCAATGCACCCCAGGCTCCATGCACACAGGGTAAGTCCAGGCACCAGTCTAAACTGGGAGAGGAGTGGCTGGAAAGCTCTGCCAAAAGGGGATCTGGGGGTGCTGGTGGGCAGCAGCTCGGTGTGAGCCAGCAGTGAGGGCAAACTGCATCCTGGGGTGCATCACACACAGCATGGGGATTATCCCGCTGAATTCAGGATACTGTGTGCAGTGCTGGGTCCCATCGTTTGAGAAGGATCTGGAGGTCCTTGAATGCATCCAGAGGAGGGCAACAAAACTGGAAGAAATTACCTCTGAGGACTCTGGGTTTGTCTCACTTAGAGAGAAGGGGGCTGAGGGGGAGACCTCATTGCTCTCTGCAACTTCCTGAGGAGGGGACGTGGAGAGGGAGGTGCTGAGCTCCTCTCCTGGCATCCAGGGAAAGGACACATGGGAATGGCTCAAAGCTGCACCAGGAGAGGTTCAGACTGGACACTGGGAAGCATTTCTTTACCAAGAGGGCGGTCAAACCCCAAAACTGGCTTCCTGAAGAGATGATCGATGCCCCAGACCTCCTGGTGCTTAATAAGCATTTGGACTATAACCTTAATAACATACTTTGACTTTTGGTCAGCCCTGAAGTGGCCAGGCAGATGGACCAGATGATCGTTAGAGATCTCTTCCAACTTAAATATTTGATTTGATTCGATTCGCGCTGAGGCCAGGACCAGTGGCAGCGCCTCAGGAGCACATAGGGCAGGGCTGGGGTGAGGGGAACACATGAGGTCCTCAGGGAGCTTGGCCATGTCCCACCAGCTCCAGGGGTTCCCCTGGGGAGAGGGGAACAGTGGGGGTGCACACAAGGAGAAGGGATGGGAAGAATGGGGCAAGGAGGAAGAAAAGAGGATGAGGAAGGAGGGGGAGAAGGGAAAGTGAAAGCAAAGCTCTCATATGGCCTCAGCTGCATTTCCAGCACCGTCCTGGCCTCCTCCTTGGCTCATCACCCCAGGCAGACCCCACCAGTCAACTCCTGGCCAGCTTCACCTTCCCATCCCACCATCATCAGGGCTTTTGCTTTCCTTAATGGCTTAACTTCAGTGAGTCAATGTCACTGAGAAGCTTGGTTACAAACCCTGTGTGCAGGGATTGCTCCTCCGAGTAAAGTACAGCTCCGTGTACTGGAGAAGTAACTGGGAGTTACTGGTGCACAGACTTTGACACATCTGACAGATGAGCCAAAGCTTGTGTCCTGGTTTCGCTGGGATGGATTCATAGAAACCATTTTGGTGGCTCTTCTCGGTGACAAACAATGATAGGACAAGGGGTAACGGACACAAACTGGAACACAGGAGGTTCCACTTCAATTGGAGAAGAAACTTCTTCTCAGTGAGGGTGCCAGAGCACTGGCCCAGGCTGCCCAGAGAGGTTGTGGAGTCTCCTTCTCTGCAGACATTCAAAACCCGCCTGGATGCCTTCCTGTGTAACCTCATCTGGGTGTTCCTGCTCCGGCAGGGGGATTGGACTGGATGAGCTTTTGAGGTCCCTTCCAATCCCTAACGGTCTGGGATTCTGTGATTCTGTGAAACATGGCAAGGCCACTGTCTCCCCACGGGTGCTGTATCTGCACCTCATCTCTGTGGCCCTGCTGGACTCTTTCAAGCAGTTCCTGTCCTTCTTGACCTGAGGACCCAGAACTGGACAGATTATTGCAGATGTGGTCTGAACAGGACAGAGCAGAGGGGGAGGAGAACCTCTCTCGACCCACTAAGCCACGCACAACTGTAGCTCACCTGAAAATAAAGGACACAAAGACCAGGCCAGTCCAACTTGATTAGTTTATTAGCAAAGACTGCAAGGGGTTATAATGAAACACTGCTTTGGCCAACTTTCCAGAAGTGCTTGGTCCTTGGGTTTCAGGCGGCGTCGCAGGACCTGTGCAGCAAAATCCACCGATCACCTCACGAGTGCAGTCCCAGCTGGTCCCACATCCTCCAGACCATCGCCCATTGCCACCAGCCTCGACAGCACGAATCCTAACGTCACACGCTGCCGGTGAGGTAGCTGCAAAGCTACGTAATTCTCCACATCAGTCGTACAAAGGTTTTATGTTCAACACCAAAGCAAGCGGCAAGAGCAACGCCTATTGCGGCGAAGAGCTGCAGGAAAGTTTACCAGGTCCAGGTGCCTGTGTAGGAATGGCTTAACATATGAAGTTATACCTAAAAAACGCTGCTAACCTACTACCGCTACCTAAACCACTACATAAACCACTACCAAAATCCACATGGGCTGTTGCGTTAGCTGCTTTAAGAGCAGCAGAGACAGCACAGCTGCTGATCTGAGTAAGAGCTCAGTTTATCAATGAGGAATCAATAAGGCAATGATAACCCCTAAAAGCAACACGGCCAACGTGGAGCTGCTCTCAGATCCCACGGCCTTTTCTTTAAGCCTGACAAGTGCTTGCTGCTTGAAAACTGGTTTTGTTGGTTGGTTTTTTGCCAGTGTCGCTTCTTTTCTCATAGCAGCTGATAAAATTGGTGCTTTCTGATGCTGCCTTTGCTCTTCATCCAGTGCTTGGTCTTGATCTCAGCTATCTGCTTGCTGCAAAAAATTTCATTTTTCGCTCGAAGACAAAGCAGATGTAGATGTTTATGGCAAGCAGGGAAGCAGATTCTGGCTTTATGGTGAAGCAAGGGAATTTCTGAGCAACGGCAGGAGGAGCGCGCTTTATTTCACTCAGCTTTGCAAGCAATCAGATACTGTTTTCTTCGTATGACTTGAGGTCGGAGTCGTTATAATGCTATTTTGCGGATAGACTCATACTACATCCTTCTAAAACGCGAAGCAGTTGCGGTTCTTCCTTCAGATCGGCTTGGCCTGAAGCTTCTCCAGTTCATCAAGCGCATCCTGCTTCTTAATCTTCTGCCACGAAGAAGGGATTTCTCCTTTGCCGTGAAATTTCCCGTTGTACCTTTTCTCCAGCTGCGTCCTGAAATGACACACAAACCATTTCCAGTACGCCTGCATGGATGGGTCGGGAGGAATGTTCCACGTGGAGTAAGGAGGTCCTGCATCCCGGTATTTCTTGTAGGGGATCCACGTGTCTTCGCCAATCCTGAACATGCAGTCGCTGGCAACGCTACTAGAGCAAATATCGATGACCAGGTTGTCCGTTCTATGCCACCTGTACCCCGTCAAAACTTGCGGGCGGTGGAAGATGAGCTGATGGTCCCCGTCGTGGTTCGGCATGGTGTTGGTGCAAACAGCCCCGCAGAAGGGACACTGGTGCCAGCACCCCGCAAACTGCTCAGCCAGGATTTCGTGGGGCTGCCTCTCAAAGCAGCTCATGTCGGCGGCCGCAAACCCTTCCTTGAGATCCTCCTTCAGGGGAGCCAATGCTTCCGCCATGGCGTTATTCAGGAACTCTATGTCGGTGATCTCCTGGTGCTCGATGCTCTTCAGGTCGCTCCTGGGCAAGCTCAGCACCTCCCCGAGCGCGCTGCAGAATTCATCCAGCCAAAGGGAGATCTTGTCGTTTCTGTCCTTCCTGTCTTTGACGACGCTGGTGGCCAGAAAAACGGCTGACTGGATGCTTTCGTAGCAGCGAGTAAGGGAGTAGTCCAAAAACTTCTCCAGCCTCCTGTTCTTATCCAAGCAGTACGTCTCGACGCGCCTCCGAATGTAGCTCTTTAAAAAGCTTTCCGGGTGACTGATGTACACCTTGAAGTTCTCAAAGTTTTCTTCTTCCGCCAGGTGTTTCAGGATGCAAACCTCCAGAGAGGATCTGTTGCCATTGAAATCCGAGATTTTGCCCTGCATGTCCAGGGCGATATCGAGCGCTGTCCTCTCGTAGACCGCCCGGCAAAGAGCCGAGGCAATCTTGTCACACAGGAAAACAGCGAATGTGGTGATAGAAGTGGCTCCTTGGCAGGAAATCTGGAAACACTTAAAGAAATCCTCTCTCTTGCTCTCCAGGTAGATGGCTGGATCATTTGCTTTCCTAAATGCTGCATGCATGTCTTTAAACCTTTCTGCCGCCGTTCTGCACAGATACAGAGATAAATCTATTCTGTAGTCTTTATTGAAGCTGTATTTCGCATTGCTAGGGACAGAGTTCATACCTTTCTGTACCTCATTCAGTATTTCATGAATGAAACTTCGACTGTAATCCCTTTTCTCCTTCTCCTTCTTAGCGATGTTTGCCTGCACGTGCTCTATGATGTTATCCGTAATGAGCCTTATGGTGCTCACATCAGCTTCATCCAACTTGGTACTCCAGCTCATCCACTTCCTTTTCTTGGCGACGTGTTTCTCCAAGTCGACAGCAAAGAATCTGTATTTGGGAAATGTCCTGATTCGTTGATCTAAGTTAGGCTCCTTAATGAGGTCCAGAAGGACATCTTCTATTTCCACATCGATATTGACCTGCTCCAGAGGGGAAGAAGCAGAGGAGACTTCAGCAATCCACGTTGCCCAGAGAGAAAGGAATTGGTCTCGCAGTTCTCTCTCACTTAAACTCTGGCCTTTTAGAGACAGAGCCAACTTCCTACTCTTTTTCAGGAGCTCGTTTTCATACTCTGACTTCCTTCCGTCCAGCTTACACTGGTTCTTCTTCAGTTCAATAAGACTCTCACACTTCTTCCTCGTCTCAGAAAGAAGAGACTCCTTCAGGTCTTTCAGCTTCTGTTCCGTGCTGCCTTTCCACTGGATCAGTATCTCGCAGTCTCTGTCCTCGCTGAAATACTTCTCCATGTCTTTCGTGATGGCATCATTCGTCCCCTGCACCATTTTTTCAAGGTACTCTGTGGTGACCTTCTGCAATTCCCCGTTGCGAACCTTGTTGTCCAGTTTCATCTGCAGGTCCAAGATGTGGCTCCTCAGCTGCCAGGACCACTGGCTGAACGCCGTTTCCAGTTTCTTGTATGCGGCGATCTCCACCGAGTTCTTGAAGCTGAAAATGAAGTTTTCATTCAGCAAGGCGTTCCACAGGTCGCTAATGCGATCCCTCAAGCTCGAGAGCCTCAAGATGCTGCCCTGCGACTCCTTCTTGGCGGCTTGGAGAATTTTGCTCTTTAATTCCTGGACGTTCTGGCTGTAGGTGGGGTTGGGCGGCGCCATCGGGGGGTTTCCTTCCCACAGGTGAGCAAAGTAGTGGATGTGGGTGTTCACGTCGAAGCGGATGACGTCGCTGAAGCAGGAGACGTCGCAGAATTCCTGCT
>NW_010179461.1:6850-12247 GCF_000695765.1 Mesitornis unicolor
ATCTCATCCAGCTTTTCCTGCAGGCGCCTTTGCCCCTCCATGTTCTGTTCCTTGGCGGTTATCTCGCCCACGTTTTGGTGCACGAACAGGCAGCTGGGGGAAAGATTGACCTGCTTCATCCTCAGGAAAGCCTGCACGGCGATCTGAAGGACATCTTGCATTTCTGAAGGGTTTTCTCCAAAGATGTTGATCAGAGTCAGGTTGCCGATGCCGATGACAAAGGTGGCCAGCTCGTTGTCGTGATTAAGGGACTGCTTGTTGGCCATCTCCACGGCGCGAAGTCCCTCTGTGTCAACGACGAGCACGTAATCGAAGCCCAGATCTTGCTGCAGCTTCTCGTCCACTTTAATGAGCTGCATAAACGCTCCGCGGGTGCATCTCCCTGCGCTGACGTTAAACTGGAGACCAAACATGGCATTCAGCAGGGTTGACTTCCCCGTGCTCTGGATGCCGAGCACCGAGAGGACAAATACTCGTTTGTCCCCGAGTTTCTCAGTTAATCTGTCGAAGATGGCCCCGACCCATCGTAAGGGTACGTAAGAAGCATCCCCATCCATCAGCTCGACGGGGTACCCTGAAACCATCAGATCTGCTGCGATTTCGGGCAGTTTGACAACATACTCGTTTGAGTCCATCGATCCCAGCGCTTCATAAATCTGCCCCACCTCTCTCAAAATGTGCTCCAGGCCGAGGGACGAGTCGTTGATTTCATCGGAGAGGTCATCTAACCTACGCAGCAGCAGAGGTTTCACGTTGGTCTTCTCGTTGCCTTTCTTGATGGCCAGGATTTGAGACCATAACTGGTGATACTGCCTCTTCAGCTCGTCCAGGCGGTCGGAGGAGAGGTCGTCCATAAAGACCTTCATCCACTGCAGGAAGTATTTCTTGGTGTCCGCTGGCTGCAACTGCAGGAAGCCAAGGACCGATCTCATCAGCTGGTTGAGGGGGAACGCTTTCTCGAGTTGCTTTCTCCTTATCGCCGACTTCTCCGACTCGATTTGGCTCCGGTGGTGCTCGATGCTCTTGTTCCTCTTCTCCTGCAAGCGGGTGAGTTCCTTGTCCTTTTTGCACCACGTGTACCACAGTTTTCCTTGAAGAGGCAGCAGCTGGGATTTGATCTCAGACAACTTCTCCTTCTTCAGCAGCTTCACCAGCGCCTTCGCCTTTTCTTTGGCCGCCACGCACGCGGCTGTATCCTCATCCACCGAGAACCCATGCTTGCGAGCTTTGTCCAGGCAGTCGTCAAGGCTGAAAAGGGTGTTAGGCCCTTCCAGGAGATCCCTGATAGTTTTTGTCAGCTCGCCCATTAATTCTGCTTCGTTTCTGTTCTTGATACCTATCCTTACATTTCGGCTGGAGCGGCCAGCTGAAACGTTCTCCTTCTCAGTGAGCAGGCAAACCAAAGGCCTCTGCGACTGCCACAGCTCATGTAAGATTTTCTTCCCCTTCTGATCGCTCTGATCCGACTCGGATACGAAGACCACGTTGATGGCGGATACCTCCTGTAAAAACCGCAGCTGTTTTCCGTGATCCCGGGCGTCTCCGTGCAGGTTACAGAACGCGACGCAGCAGTCAAAGCTGTCGTCGTCGCTACCCCGGGGGCAGTACCAGGAGATCTCTACGACTCCTTTCATCAGCAAACAGTCCTTGGTGCTGCCTTTGCAATGGCGGTGGAAGAAAATGTCGTGCTTTTGTTTGCTCAGCAGAGCGTTCAGGATCTGAGACTTGGAAGAGGAAGGAGAGCTGCCGATCCGTATGAAGGACACGATGGGTGTCTTTGCCTGGTAAATGAGTTTGTTTTTGTAGCTGTTAACTCTGCTCTGATCTCCCGACTTCTCAACCCCTTTCCAGCTCTTTTTGATCTGGCTGAGGGACCAGAGTGGGAACTCTATCTGGGAAGTGCACGGGTTCGGCACCAGGATGGGTAGCGCGAATTGGCAGAACGCAAGCTTTGTGGCAATGTACTGCCTCATGAAATTGTCGGCGCAATGGAAAAGTGCCATCTGGAGATCCATGGGGTGGACACGGCTCTCCCTGCTTGCAGATTCGGGGGCTTCATCCTCCAAGTCAGCGAAAAAGTCATCGAAGGAATCCGAAGGTTCGTGCTCTGGCATCGGGGTTTTCGGCATGGGCACGAGTGCCGGGTCGCTCTCATCCTTGCACATCAGGTACCTCACCCGATAATCCACGGTTATTAGCTTTTGCAGGAAGTAAAATGGGAGCTCACTGTCCGTGCTGGGCTGGCTGTCATGTGGAGATGTCTTGTAAATGATGTGGAAATCTTCCGTCCCCATTTTTCTTGGGTAGTGACTTTCCAGTCCGAGGCGCTTAAGTAAGTGGAGGAACTCTTGGTTCGCCGTGGCTTCGTCTGCTTCGGATTTGCTGTCGTCTGGTTCGGACTCGGGCTGACTGGAAGGCTCCGTCCTTTGAAAAGTCTCTTCCATGTCTTTCATTATGCTGTGTTTCTTCAGATCGTCACATGTGTCATCCAAGCGCCCGCTGATGAAAGACTGCAAGTCACTCTCCAGCATCTTCCAGTCCTTGCACGCACCGTGCTTTTGGAGGAGAGTCCTTATCTCTGCGCACCACGAGCTCTTCATTCGCTCTTCCATGAAAACCAAGCGCGCTTTCTTCTGCTCAGGGGACACCTCTTTACATTCGGGTGTCACAGTTAGACCCGTCAGCAGCAGGAAGGCCTGGGCTCTGTAGTCATGGTGCTCCTTCAGGCTCAGGTACTCCTTATGTCCCGTTTGCATTTCGTTGATCATGAAGTTAATTTCCGGATAGCCAAGGAGGTACTGAAAAGTGCTGCTTTCCACCTGGTATCCCGTGCTGGTTGTAATTAAGAGCACCAACAGCTCTACGTCTTTCTGTGCCCTTTCCTGCAGGTATTGGAGTAAGGAGTAAACGGAGAGGCTTGTGGTCAAGGTGGCTTTTATCTTGGCTTCGTGAATGGCAGATGCAGAGGTTTCTGGTGCGTAAGTGACGTCCTGGATGTACTCCTTCATTTGCTGCAGGGTCTTGGTGAGATCCTCAAGCTCAGAGACGTTGGGAGTTTCGGGGAGCGTGTGCTCGGTATGGAAGATCCATTGCATGATGGAGGAAGAGCTGGGGAAGTCCTTGACAGAATAGATATGAGGGTCCAGGAGGCACCTCAACAGAGACTTGATGTAGGTGTCATTTGTGGGGGGTGATCTCTTGTAAAACGCAACGGCGCTCACCAGGAACTCCTGCAGGGCTTTGTCCGACAGGCACACGTTGATCCAGACGCTGTGGTTTTTGGTTTTCTCGTTCAGGTTCTGCTTGAAATCCATCAGCGTGAGCAGTTTCTTCTCATCCACCAGCCCGTCCCAGGCCTTCACACACTCCACAAAAGCTCTGGCCTCTTCCACCGCGCTCACCAGCTCCTCTCCAAACATGGTGCCCACGTTGAGATTCGTCAGCGCTTCGTACGCGGCCCTGAGGCTGCTGCTCATTTGGTAGGTGGACTTAAAATCCCCGGTGTGATTGAACAGGATGATATCCCACACCGGGATCAGCTGAAAGCCTCGGTCGATAACACACCAGGTTGCGTTATTCGCGACAAGCCCCAGTTTCCACTGGGGAAGAGAATCGGTCTCCACTGGGCCCCCTGTGTTGGTCACGTAGAGCTGGACCGCAGCGTGGGCACTTCTCCCATCTCTTCCCTGAAACGAAGCCCGTGAGCTGGATTTCGAAGCCTCCACGTCCACCGCCACGCTGACACCGAAGCCGCTGTAGCTGGCCCCCACGTAGCAGTTCAGCGCTTCAGACGCCTGTCGCTTCATCTCTTCCCGCTGCTCGGCCCTGAATCCTTCCATCGATGCCTTCCACCAGAAGATCCCCCCAAAGTGGAGGGGGCCCTGGTTCACGTGGGAGCCGAACCTGCTGAAGAAGCTTGCACATCTGCTCTTCAGCATCTGGGGCCTGTCCGCTTCCTGGGTGATGCTCAGAAGGTGCTCGATGTCCTGCAGCTCCTGCAGGGCCGCATCCGAGAGGCGAAGCTGATCCTTTTGGAAGTAGCAGGAGGCCAGCGGGAGGTACTGGTACTTGGTGGTGCAGATGTAGTTCTGCTCAGAGCGGGACCTGCGGGCGTCCTCTGACTGCGAGGAGCTGCTGTAATCCCCACCAGCTTCAACGTTGAACCCCCAGAACCCGGCTTTGGCAGCAACGCTGATGCTGAACCCCAGCTGCTCCATGGACTTGGTGAAAGCGGCTTCTGCTGCAGAGGAGGAGAACTCCTTCCTCTCAAGCAGAGACCCTTGCTCTGGACCGGCGAGCCTGAACCCGTCGGGAACCCTGATGAGCTGGTCCCGCTTCGCCAGCACATCTGAAATGTTGCCGGTTCGGTAAATGCCCTGCAGGGCCAGGCCCCCTGATGCCCTCCTCAGCACCTCCGTGTCGGAGACATTCTCACCCCTGCCCATTGATGACTCTTGCTGCTCCAGCTGCTTCTGCATGCTTTCCAGCACATCTAGCTGCGACTTCTCCGCTGGTACCCAGTACTCTTTGGGAATCTCCATGGCTTGCCACAGAGCCTCCTCTTTCTGTCTCACAACCTCCTTGCTGTGGCTGCGGCTCTTGTGCATTGCTCTCAGCTCCTCCAGGGCATGCTTGGCCGCTTCTTGCCTCTGCTTTGTCGCCTTCAAGCGCTCCTTCTGCAGCTCCTCGCAAGTGGCTTTGTTGTCCATCAGCTCCAGGAGTTTTCGGAGCGCCTTTGTTTCCCAGGGGTATCGGGCTTCGCACTCCAGCTTAAGGTAATCTTCGTATCGCAGATGTTTCAGGGCTTCTCTGGACTTGACTCCCAGTATCTCTGACAGTTTGGGGAGCCAGTATTCATCATCCAGGCCTTCCTTCTCACACGCTTCTGCCAGGTGTTTTTTAGCAAGATGGGCCTTTTCCTCATCGTCCTGTATGTCCTCCTGTGAACTCATGGCTGTGGAAGAGGAAGATAGACTTTCTTTGAGTTATAAGAGGTCATGGCCTCTTTTAAGAGGGCTCTCCAGCCACTGCAGGCCCAGGGGTTCCTCGTGCCTGGCTGCTGGAGCCCAGCCTGGGACACCCAAAAACCCAGGAGTCGTAATAGTGGATGTGACTGCTGCGTTCACGTTTACAGGTTCAACCCTGGAGCTGAGTGTGGAGACACCACATACACAAATACACACACAAACACATACACTCACACACACACACACACACACACACACACCCCCCTACATACACACACGTATAGACACACACACACATTCAAACACAAGGACATGTACACACACTCACACACACAGACACACACATGTACACACATACACATACACGTTACAGAATCCCAGAATCTGAGGAGTTGGAAAGGGCCTGGAAAGCTCCCCCAGTCCAACCCCC
>NW_010179462.1:0-3148 GCF_000695765.1 Mesitornis unicolor
ATAATATTAATATAATAATATTAACTTATGAGTTAGCAGATGACATAGGCCCCACGTTAGCATTTAGTCTCTGACAACACCACCCAGTCTGAGTTATTTGCATGCTCAGATCAACTGTATTTTAAAACATCTTTGATGAATGGCGTATCTTCCTTACAAATTATTTCAGACTTTGAATGAAGGTAGTGAAGAAATATAGAGAAATATCTGCACTTATGTAAATTATTACCACTTTTCCCCTGCTTTGCAGCAATAACTCAAAATAACCTCCCAGTAAAACCAGGAATCTGTTTTTGTCATTTGCCTCAATGAACAACGGGTCACAGGGATAAGAGAGTTGGAAACCTCCATGATGCTGTGAACTGACAGCAAGGCCAGGCATGGCTGTGGCTCACGGCACAAAAACCCTCTCCGAAACACCTCATGCTCACACATGCTGTGCTGCTGCTATTGGTACTTCTGAGCCCCACAGACAGTCCCACAGGATCTTTTCCCTCATTTACATGTGTTTTGCATTCACCTGGACTAAGCAGACACATAGACCTGCTCTCTAGCCATTGTTCCTGGGCTAAACAGTGATTACAACCCCAGACCTGATTCCCCACTTGGGTATGGCAGTCAGTACCAATGGAGCCAGAGCCCCGATGATGTGATGAGCTTTCAGATCTGGGCGAACGTTGTGCCTTTTCACAGCCACCTTTACCCGTCCAGCACAGCCAGGCCAGCCTGGGGACCTCAGTGTGGTAACCACCGTGCTTCAGCCAGGTACCCTTGTGATATTACTGTGTGTTGCATCACTGCTTGAAGAGGGTACACAGAAAATGAAGTTCTGGTTTCTAAGACTTAGAATTTCCAAGCTTAAAAGAAAGAAGAAAGGGTTTTACGTTGCAACTGCAACTTAAATAAAAAAAGTTCATATTCCAAGATTTCCAAAGAAATAAAACAATTAAATAAGAGGGCTTGGGGATGTTAACACAAATTTGGTATGGCTTCGGCTCCCTTACGAGCTTTTCCATTGTCCCTGTAGAAATTGTTTTTTGTTGTTGACGCTTTGCTGGTGTGAAGGGGAGGACACAGTCAGTCCTTGGCTGTCAGCAAGGAGTGAGCACCCACTGCAGCCAAGACTCTGCCATTCTCTGCGCAATCCCATGGGTTTCAAAACCAGAGCAAGATCCCAGGGTGAGGATGATATCAGAGACACACAGAATTATGTCCATCCACTGCATATCAGATTCCTCAAAACTTGTTATGCACATGTGGGAAATACAGAGATCAGGAAAGAGTCTGGGAAAAGCACAAGGTGGAGACAAAACCATTTCTTTTAAGAAGGGGAAGCCAAAACACACAAACACTTGTGTAAGATCACAAACTGGTAACCCTAACAAAGATGAAGTTGGCCACACCAACTTGTTTAGACAATCCTGAAAAGCATGAGTCTGATTCCCACCTACTTTATAAACCTTTCCTCAGCATAAAGGTAGGTTTCAAATGCATAAATAATTAAACAGCATTGATGGAGGATACTCTGATGACATCAAAACTCTAAGTTAGAATTTGAAGAAACTATACTCTTACATGGAGAATTTTGGTTTCAACAGGGCGACATCAACAGAGCTGTGCCTTGCACGTTTAGACATTCCTGAAAAGCATGAGTCTGATTCCGACCTACTTATAAACCTTTCCTCAGCATAAAGGTAGGTTTCAAATGCATAAATAATTAAACAGCATTGATGGAGGATACTCTGATGACATCAAAACTCTAAGTTAGAATTTGAAGAAACTATACTCTTACATGGAGAATTTTGGTTTCAACAGGGCGACATCAACAGAGCTGTGCCTTGCACGAGCACAGGAGCTAGTTTAGCACTGATGGGCTCAGTTATTTACTGGGGATCCACCAGAGGACAAATAAAGGACTCTCAATCACTGTAGAGACCGAAATCCTCAACAGAATTTGGAAGAAGACTCCTTTGCTCCTTCTGGCACCTTCCATGAGTTACCTGCATCTTTGCATCTTCCTGTAGGTCAGATAACTCTGGCTTCCCTGGAACAATAATTTATTTTCTGTGCAATCTCATCTACTTCTTTCCTCTCTGATAAAACATTTTAGAAGGTTAAATGATAGCATCATAGAATCATAGAATGGTTTAGGTTGGAAGGAACCTTAAAGATCACCCAGTCCAACCCCCCTGCCATGGGGAGGGCCATCTCCCCCCAGAAAAGCCTTGTCCACCCTGGCCTTAAACACTTGCGGGGGGGGGCCATCCACAACTTCCCTGGGCAACCTGTGCCAGTGTCTCACCACCTTCACAGTAAGGAATTTCTTCCTAATGTCTAGTCTGAATCTACCGCCTTCCAGTTTAAAACTATTCCCCCTCATTCTATCTCTACCTGCCCTTGTAAGAAGTCCCTCCCCAGCTTTTCTATAGGACCTCTCCAGGAGCTGGAAGAGTTCATTAAGATCCCCCTGGAGCCTTCTCTTCTCTAGGCCGAACAGCCCCAACTCCCAGTTGGTCTCTGTAGGGGAGGTGCTCCAGTCCTCTGACCATCTTCCTGGCCCTCCTCTGGACTTGCTCCAACAGCTCGATGTCCTTCTTATATTGTGGGGCCCAGAACTGGATGTAGTACTGCAGATGGGGTCTCACCAAAGCAGAGTAGAGGGGCAGAATCCCCTCCCTCGCCCTGCTGGCCACACTTCTTTTGATGCAGCCCAGGATGTGTTGGCCTTCTGGGCTGCAAGCGCACATTGCCAGCTCATGTTGAGTTTTTCATCGACTGACACACCCCAAGTCCTTCTCGGGTGACTGCTCTTGAGCCTTTTTCTGCCCAGCCTGTGTTTGTGCTTGGGATTGTCTCTACCCAGGTGCAGGACCTTGCACATGACCTTGCTGAAATTCATGAGGTTGGCATGGGCCCACCTCTGCAGCCTGTCCAGGTCCCTCTGAATGGCATCCCTTCCTTCCAGTATATCAACTGCACCACCCAGCTTGGTGCCATCCACAAACTTGCTGAGGGTGCACTCTATCCCACTGTCCATGTTGCTGACAAAGATGTTATACAGTACTGGTCTCAGTACTGATCCCTGGGGACCACTTGTCACTGGTCTCCATTTGGACATTGAGCCATTGACCACAACTCTCTGAGTGCG
>NW_010179462.1:3312-19135 GCF_000695765.1 Mesitornis unicolor
AGGTCATCAAATTGCTGACGCACGATTTGCCCTTGGTGAAGCCACGTTGGTTACCACCGATCACTGCATCTTCATTCCTCCTGTGCCTTAGGAGAGCCTTCAGGAGGATCTGCTCCATGATCTTGTCAGGCATAAAAGTGAGACTGACTGGCCGATAGTTTCCTGGGTCTTCCTTTTCCCCTTTCTTGAAAATGGGGGTTATGTTTCCTCATTTCCAGTCATCAGGAACTTCACCAGACTGCCACGACCTTTCAAATATGATGGACAGCGACTTGACAACTTCATTCGCCAGTTCTCTCAGGACCCATGGATGGATGTCATCAGGTTCCATGTAAAAGTGAGACTGACTGGCCGATAGTTTCCTGGGTCTTCCTTTTCCCCTTTCTTGAAAATGGGGGTTATGTTTCCTCATTTCCAGTCATCAGGAACTTCACCAGACTGCCACGACCTTTCAAATATGATGGACAGCGACTTGACAACTTCATTCGCCAGTTCTCTCAGGACCCATGGATGGATGTCATCAGGTTCCATGGACTTGTGCACCTTCAGGTTCTTTAGATGGTCTCGAACCTGATCTTTGCTTACAGTGGTCGGATCTTCCTTCTCCTAGTCCCTACCTTTGCCTTCTGTGACTTGGGCAGCGTGGCAAGAGACCTTGCCATTCAGCACCTCAGCCTTCTCCATATTCTTTCTGACCAGTTTTCCATCTTCCTTCTGGAGAGGCTCACTTCTTTCCTAGCCTTTCTTTTATCACTCATGTACCTATAGAAATTATTCTTGCTCCTCTTTATATCCCTGGCTAGTTTTAATTCCACCTGCAATTTACCTTTCCTAACCTGATCCCTGGCTGTTTGGACAACTTCTTTGTAATCCTCCAAGCTAACCTTTCCTCACTTCCACTCCCTATAGATTTTAAATTTGTCTCCAAGTAAGTCCAGGAGCTCCTTGTTCATCCATGCAAGCCTTCTGGCACTCTTGGCTGCCTTCATCCTTCTTGGGATGCACTGCTCCTGGACTTGAAGGAGATGGTCCTTGACTATCGACCAGCTCTCTTGGGCCCCTCTTCCCTCCAGGTCTTTATCCCACGACACCTTACCTAGCGAATCCCTGAAGAGACTAAAATTTGCTCTCGTGAAGTCCAGAGTGGTGAGTTTACTGTGTGACGTTTTCGATGACCTAAGGATCTTGAACTCTACCTTTTCATGGTCACTGCAGCCAGGGCTGCCCTTGAGCTTCACGTTGCTCACCAGACTCTCCTTGTCGGTGAAGACAAAGTCCAGCATGGCACCCCTTCTCGTGGGTTCCTCTACCACTTGGAGGAGGAAGTTGTCATCTATGCATTCGAGGAACCTCTTTGAAAATTTGGAAACACGCTTTTTCCCCTGCACTCAGTAATAATTTTTTTTCAAGATTCTTGCCTAGATTCTCTCTGTCTTTTTATTACATGTTCAAAATCTTTTACCAGTGGCTCATTACTACTAGGGCTTGATAACCAGGAGCAATCTCAATGCACAGCTGGGAGAAGTCAAGCCAAGACACCATCATTGACTTTTTCTGTGTCTCAGTTGCAATCAAAGACACTTAGAAACAGCATTATCTGTCCCTGGTGTGACGTTCAGTAAGAAACCCCAAAATCATGCATCCTTCACT
Organism: Mesitornis unicolor; assembly: GCF_000695765.1. Taxonomy (NCBI): domain Eukaryota; kingdom Metazoa; phylum Chordata; class Aves; order Mesitornithiformes; family Mesitornithidae; genus Mesitornis; species Mesitornis unicolor. The sequence continues at coordinate 4,963 of NW_010179462.1, forward strand.
GTAATGAAGTTGAAATTTTGTCTTTAATTAAAACATTGTGTACACATAAACCAATATCAATATTTATTTCCTCTTCCTCTCCAGAGAGAGGTTGTTGAGATATTCCACTTCTCAACAAGGATAAACACCACATCCAGGATTTACCATCTTGTCTTTGCTGCTGGAGACAGCACTCAGAATATTAGTCCAATAAAAAAGCAAAAACAACAGACATTTACAAGCAGACATGACCTCAATGTCCTTTCAACTATGCTACTGACTCTTCAAATATCCTGGAGGTTTTGACTCATCTCTTTCAAATACAGGGAAGGATAATGAGAACAATAAGGAGAGTGGGCAAATCTCAGGGCAAGAAACCAAGGAAATAGACTGGTGTCCTATCTTCATTTATCCTACAACAGAACTGTCCTGCTAATAGCTGGATTTGATTTTTTTTTTGGTTGATCCTTAAATTGAAGGTGGTGATAGTAACATCCTTAAGAAAACTCAACGGCTGAACTGTAAGATTGGGACAAATATATTCAGTAGGATTTGTGTTTTAGGGTTTTTGAGCCTACCTAGTATTAACAACTATCAGGACAGATAACTGGTGCACAGAATAAAAGCCAATTTTTTTCCAGAATCCTTTGGTATTCAGCACCCTATCACAACAGATACGCTGCCAGTGTCGAAGCAACACATACTCATGATCTGAACATGTGAGATAACCCAAGTGCTATCCTAAAGGAGAAATGGACTGGGACTGACATCAAGGACTCCTTTGTCCTTTTTCTGGTCAAGTCATGATTTTCTCGATGGTTTTGAGCCCTAAATTCCCTAAGCTTCTATAAGACGTTGCAAATTCTAGGCAATGTCTTTCTTAAATAAATATTTATCTTTCTTTGTAGAGTCAATGTTCCTTTCACAGCTTGAGATTTTGTGACTTGTCCGTATTAGCCTTTTTACCAAGCCAAAGCATTCTATCCCCCCGAGGTTATATCTGAATCCTCAAACAACATTATAAGCAATGACATAAAGGCGGCAGGAATTGCAGAGTGCCTCTGTCATTACTAGTCTGGCAAAGTGACACTCAGAGACCATTAACCAGCCCAGCTTTGTGCCTAGAAATATAATCTAACCACCTGGAATAATTTGGCATCCTTAACTACACTTTTCTGCCCTAAAACGTTAAGTGCAGAACTCGTCCTCTTGACAGAAATGTACCTGACAGGGAGAGATGCACTCAGCTGCAGAAGGGAAAGAACACGTTATAGCAGGAGAAACCAAACATCGCTAAAATACTGTGGTCATGGAGCTTGTGACCATTACCAGCTGCATTTCGGGTGTATAAATGGAGTGCAGAACTGATGGGTTTTCACTCTTGTACCCACTCAAGCCCTTAAACTTCTCTTTCTTTTTACAAGGGATCACTCAGAGCCAACAGGGAGAGATGTGTTGCAATCATCAGATATAAGCGAGACATTTTAATTGCTATTGGCTTCTGATAGATCAGAGTTATTCATACACGCATAGTTTATTTTCCTATGGCCCATACTTTTCTGGCGAGCTGGCTGATGCCGAGGGTAGGGTGGGAGAGATGAGGCCAGGGATTCGTTGGCTTTAATGCACAAATGAAAGATGCTTTCAGTCAGCTGCAGCCTGGGTGCCAGGTTTTATTTTTTCATTGCTCTCACTCTGGGGTGGAGAGAGCTGGCCCTCTCCTTCCTAATGCTTCTTTTGCTCTCACACAATCTTTGTGGAGCTGCAGAAAAGAATTTTCCCATAAATAAACAAAATATTGAGTTACACACCATGTAAGTGACGACAGAAGAGAGCCCCAAGTCATCTTCTTAATTTCTATGCACAACACAACGTGCCAACTCTCAGATAAAAGATGCATGAAAGAAAATTACATTGCTTCCAAGTCCACATAGTTTTGAGCTAAAATCACCAAGTTGTCATTTTCCACATACTCGTGTGCACGTTATTAGGGCTCAGAGTTCAGCCACCCGTCTGCCACCTCACCGGCACGCTCAGATCACACACACAGTGCCTTCCTCTTCGCTCCCACCAGCCCTGCTCCATCTTTTAACTCTCGCAGGTGACTTCTTTTGAAGGGGCAGAAGGCAAAGTGCTAACCTGGTGCAGGCAGCAGCCCTATCCTGTCGAAATGCCAGCTGCAGCTTTCCATCCCTTGTTGGAAATAAGAACTTGGCTCTAGAAACTTTAATTGGGGATTAATTGCTGTGAAGGGCTTTGCAAAGCTCTTTTTGTGTAGAGGTAGTTTCTTCAGTTCTACTGGGCCATCTACAATTAGGCTGCTTTTTAAAAATAATTTGAGAGCAGACTGTATTGAATGATTTTAAGGCTCACTACAGATACTATTCATGATGAAAGTGATTCAGAATATTCAAGACAGAAATATGACATGGAGTAACCTTTCATCCAGCATTAAATGCCCCAGGGATACCTCAAGCCCTGGTGGGCAGAGTGCAGGACCAGCACAGGACAATGCACAGTGTGAATGTCACTGCACCGGAACGGCAGTCAAAAGGTCCAGTAGAAATCCAAGCTAAGAAGGAAAATGAATACCTGGGAAATGAAATAATTTTCAAGTGTTCCTAGAGAGCCTTTGGAAAGGCAAAGAGCTCAACCTCTGCAACCTCTCGTCCAAGGGCAGCATTTAAAACCCATGCCCTTCTTTCTGCCTGATCACACCTCACTGTGTTATACTGCCCTGTCTTTGCTGGGGTTGAATTATAGAATCAATTCTCTATTCACAAAAGCTTAATTTCTGAGAAGATTACAGCACTCATTTTCATGGCAATAAAGTTGAAAACACACAGGTTTTGGCTGGCTCTGGTTTGCTGTGATGTCTTAAGCATTTTTGTTTTTGTCAAGTGCAGAAGCTGGAGGGGAGCAAAAACCAGGGCAGCTGACCCCAAGATGGACAACAAAATTATTCCATACCATAGACATCACAGTCTCTATAAATTGGGGAGTTTGCTGCGGATGGCCCTCTTTCCTCAATGGCTACCATCCCAGGAGGGTCTTGCCCGCCATTCAACTTCCAAAGCCTACTCCCCCACTTGTTGTAACCATCATGGCTTGTGACCACTACATGCAGAGTCTAACTCTGTGTAATTTATATTAATATTACTACTAATACTAGCTTTTGGTATTATTACATTATTAATTCTGTTTCTATTTCAACCCATAGGTCTCTGTTCCTTTTCCCGATTCCCCTCCCCAGGTGGTGAGGAGTCAACAGGTGATACTGTCTAAACCACAACATATACCTAAAATCACAAATGGCATTGTAAAGGCTTTATAAAAGCTGCCCTCATTAGGAAACTCTTACATTAATTACAAAATCTGACATGCCATTTTGCTTTCTCTTCCACAGAAGATGCCCCATTAACAAGCACTTGGTCCCTCTCCTGAATGAGCAGCTGGGGAGGTTTTGCTGAGATTCTGCATCACTGAGGGCATGTGCACACCTGGCTCCACCAGGGAGGAAAAAGCCACCTACACATGCAGGCCAAGACACTAATTTGGCCCAGCACAGCTCCAGTGCAGTTTCTGAAGGGTTTTCTGTGCAGTGGCTCAACAAGGAAACTCCAGAGGCGACTACATAGGAATACATCAAGCAGAAAGTGGTGCAGGAGTTTCCTAGATTAAAGCAGTGCCTGGGATGGGAGTTTCCTGCTCTTCCAAAGACCCTGTATAGAGATGAAGATGAACTTTTGACCAGAGACAAATACACACGGTTTACTATCTCCATGTTTACCAGGAACTCACTGCTTATTGATTTTTTTTTATTACTGCTTGAGTTCCGTAATATTTTAGTCATGTAGTCATAGATATATCACAGGATATTTGAGAAATATATTTGAGAAATGTATTGGCTGTGTCTCATCTCCAAATGACCACAGGAAATCCCCATAGTGGCATCAGCTGGAGATGACAGAGCTGCAGCACCATGTGCTCAGGGGTTGGAGCCCCATCATGGCAAAACCAGTAACTGTTGCCAGCTTTGAGAGCTCAGGAGCCAGACTGCAAAGAGCTTACGACTGATGAAATATAGGAAAGGAAAAGTAGTAAACTCCAACATTTTAATTATGATTTGTTCTAATGGTCTCTGAGCTTTCAAGACCTATATTTTTTCTTCTCTTTAAATTGTTCTTTATAGCAATGAAGAATGGTAAAAAAAATGAGAGAGATTTGTTGATAAGCACATGAATCCAGGAAGCAGGGATTTAAGCTGTAATTTTAATGAAATGGTGCTAACTGTACTTTGTGAAAATATTCCCTTTCTAAGTTGATATTAGAGAAACAACTCAATGCACTCAGCTTTAGGGCCCCTTGACACGGTCAGTCAAGTATAAGAAAGAGCAAGTGGTTTCAGTTGCACAGCCACCTGAGATAGAGGTGGAACTGTTTCAGATGGTTCAAGGAATTAAATACAGCAGTTACTGGGCTCAACTGACTCTGAGTTTCCTACCAAGGAGGTCTTTGGAAATAGTTTTTAATTAAAAAAAATGGTAGCAGAATCACCAGGGCTTGAATTATTCAAAACTAACAGGATCAGGCTCCGGTGAGAGCATGGCACCGGGAATAATTCTGTCAAAAGCCAACAAAATGAATGAGCTAATAGGTCTCTTTTCCACTTTCGGTTTTCAGCTTGTGGAACACAGTACCATGGCTTTTGCATCTCATGGCAGCATGACCATGTGCTCCAATATGGAAAAAAGGCCGCCCCTGCGCCTGTTTTACAATACAAGTGTTGTTTAGGAACTGTCTCCATCACTGCAGCAATGCTACAGTCAACTGCCTTATCGTGGGTTATTATTATTGCTTTGTCTAGATTGTTTAATTGAGATCAAAGTCTTGTTGTGGCAAGCATCGTGCAACTGCATAGTGAGATACTGCCTGCCCCAGGCAAATGGTAGACATAAAAGAAAGAAAAAATGACATCTCATGCAATATATTAATTGGGAAGCCTGAGAGAGAACCGAAACCTCACAAGGCCACGTCTACCTCCTTCATCACCCCACCAAGTCACCTCTCACTGCACCAGCCCTTACCACCAGAAGAGCATCTGGGCCCTCCAGGCCCCTAGCAATGAGCTTTAATGCCCCTAACTTTAAGTAGTCACATCTACAGAGAGCTACCGAGTACATTTACTGTAAATACTGGCCTTTTTTAGTAAAAAAATCTTTTCAAAAGTGCTTTTTGTTGGGTTGGACTTTTTTTTTCTGAGCAATGAGATTCAGGATATTTGTCAACAGCTATCCAATGGCTCTTCCACATACATCAATGTAAGTCATGATAACTCAGTGTGCCATATGTGTTATATGTTCCCACAAGGATACATATAGTCCTAGATGGGTTTCATATGGTAGCACAACTGCCAGCACCAGCTCTGAGAACCTCCAGCTTCAGCTTCCCAATGCCATGGGAGCACCAGCAGCCCTTAAGGGCCTAGGCAGCCTCTACCAGGCACCCCAACAGTGCCCAACCACCATACAGAGCTGACCCGCTGGGACAGGGACATCCAGCTATGGATGTGCATCCAGAACAGCATACAGATGACAGCAAGATGTTTCTAGCTACAGATAAGCACCAACTATCTTCTTACTGGAAAAGAGAGCTGAGAATAGTGAAAATGAGTTTGCAATAAGTCTGTGATGCATTAAGTGTGTTCGGAGTGCATTATCCTTATCACCATCACCATTATAATCTTTATCACCGTTATCATAGGTAATGAGGGTACTGCAGTCAAACTGACTTTCTTAAGAGTTTTCACTATTCAGGCCAATATAAGACCCAATATTTTGTGGTTTTTTTTAAGAGACAGACAAAGTTCTAAAAGCTGTAAGGTCTTTCAGCAAAGCACAAGTAATTGTTGGACAAATAAATGATAAGCAAATTCTTACACTTAAAAGAATGCTGCAAACAAGATTAAACATATATAATATATATACAGTGTTTTTCCACCCACTCTCGGATAAAAGCATAAAACTTGTCTAAAACTTCTTACCACGCAGTTACTCCAGGTATCAACAAATAGGCTCGCTAACATCAAAGCACTGTAAAGATTTGAAACATCTCAGAACCCATGGGTAATAATTACATACCAAAAGCATTCACCCACGTTTACAGATAGGAAAATTAAGATATATAAGGCCATACACTTCCTCATTTACTGCATCAAATGGAATTACAAGAGCAATGAATCTGCCTCAAAGAAGTTAAAATTATTTGCTTAAGGTCACAGAAGAAAGTCAAGGATGGAGCCAGAACAAGAACTCAGGAGTTTCCAGTCCTATTTGTAATCCACTTGATCATCCTGACTTTGTAATTTGTCAAGGAAAGAATGCTCGGTGCTTCTGTTAATACTCAGAAACCCCTCTGACGTGGATTTCCTTTGAAAGAGCTGATACTACCACAGACCAGAAACCAAGTTCAGCAGACCCATGGTTCCATCTGGTGCAGAGGATCTCATTCAGCACTTGTATTTAAATAAAACTTCCTATTGTCTCCTAATGGGCACACTTTCTTAGCATGTTCATCAAGTCTCGGCACTTCCTTATTCAGAAAGGCACCTTCTCCAAAAATTAGTTTCAAAGAAGGGTCATAGGTGCAAAACGGTTCATAATTAACTGTTCAGCAAAGTGATATTCAAAGATCATTAACCAAAGCTGCTCCACGCCTAAAAAATGAGTGTACCAGCCTTGACAGCTGTATTCCATGTCTGATGATGCCCTCATTACAAATGCTGAATATTCAACCACTTTTTCCTGGCAATAAAACCTTGACACAAGCTTAGGAAATCTACTGTACTTGTGAGAAAAGTGAGGTAAGAATATGTTTCCATTTACTCTCTGAAAGAAAACAAAAACAAATGACCTGCTACTGAATGTCCTTTTTATTCAGAAAAATAAATCAGCAGCAGTCATTCTAATTTATGTTTCGCTAACTTTTCCTTGAGATTATTTAAAAGAAAAAAAATGGCTGTTTCTATGGTTAGCTGGGAGAACACGAAGGCTTTTCTGGTCCTGTTTGTTCTTGTTAGGGGCCATAAACTTCTATTTCTTACTGAATTCCAGTCACTGCAAGCCCTTCCAAATTTCAATGATATTTCATAAATTAAATTTTAAAAGAATAAAGCACAGTATTAATGACAACTTCACAGCAGAAAAGAAGGGGCAGAGAGTCAGCCTCATCTGGGCTTCTGACTCCCACTAAATCAATAGGCTTCAGTTTCCTTCTTCAATTAAGTCAGTGCTGGAATTATTTTTCATTTCTTTAAGAATAAAAAAAACCTGAAAGAAGACAGAGAAAACTGAAAGAAAGGATAGGAATAAGGGCCCCACCAAACCCAGAACATACATCCTATTCAGCTGCTGAGGTACTGGGAAGAACAAATGGCTACTTAGAGCACATTCGGGGGGTGTGAGTGTCTTTTCAGAGGTGGCTTTGGGGAGGACAAGCCCCGGCATGGTGATGCTTCAGCCAGGTACATGACATGGGGAAGGGAACAGTGACAGAAGCACTCAGGCAAACAAAAGGAAGAGATTGTATTTGTCAAGATAAAATTATGTTCCAGACAACTAAAATTAAAGTAGTATAAAACATTAAGTAGCTTCTCCACCATTATGGAGAAAAAGCCCTCCAGTTGGCGGTTTGATGTGACCCTCTCACTTGCAAGGCTCCCTTCTCACCACGTACCAACTCCATGGATTGGAAGAAAACCATGCACGCTGTGAAACACTTAACACACCCCAGTTAAATGGCTCAAAGTGGCGGTGGAAATCCTGATCACACAAGCACTTTAGAGAAGCTCAAGAGAACAGGCAGACAACAGGTCCCCAGTTTCCACCAAACTACCTCTCAGCCTGATGTTCCTGTTACCTACCACAGCCAGTGACAAACCTAGTGGATGCTTGCTCCTAACATTACTAACAGCAATGTTGTCCTAGCTCCAGGGTTCGGGGTCTGTGTTTTACCTCAAGTCTCCGTGATGCCCAGTGAAGTGCCCCTCTAGGGGTCAGCACCCGTGGGGGCCAGCAGGGCTGAGTGGGGACTGGAGTCATTGGGATGCTGGTGCTAACCAGAAGACCTGTCCCTCTGTCCAGTGTGATGGGAGCCGTGCAGTGCAGGGCTTTAATGACAACAAAATACCGTTATTCATTGGGAGGGCTTGTTTAAACACATTGTGTTGCTGGAAAATGATTATAAATGTGTAACTATTTGACCTTCAATGTAACTGAATGCCCCATTCCTCAGAGACTCAGCTCAAGCCCTCAAGTTTATATTCTGTGCAAAAGCAGGTGATTTTTTTCACTTTTTCTTCTTTGTATTTGTCCCTACACAATGGACATGACCTAAAACAATCCGAAGCCAGCAAAACCTCTGTGACTAACTATAGCCACCCCTTTTTGGTACTTTTCTACTGATAAAAGACTAAATAATATGAATGAAATCTTTCAATCTGAGAACATTTTGGTAAGAACATTTGAAGCAGTTGAATTAGTCCATTTGCAGCTATGTGTATATTAGTCTATCAATCTTTGTTACCTTTTTTTTTCTTCTGGCTTGGGTTTTTTCCAAGAATATAAATTAATATATATGTAGTTACAGGAAAATAAACTCTGTACTATGCAGCATACATGTTTTGTATATTTAAAACTAAATTGTATGAATACAGCTTGTATCTTCAAACTTCTTGTTTAGGGTTCATGGTTGCATTGCTGTGTGATACCACATTTGTGCTTTTTGTTGTCACAAGTGCAAACGGATCGTCTGCAATCAGAATCAAACATGAATTGGGCCACAGCTGAAATTTAGCAGAGCAGACTACATATTCATAAATGAACTTCTTATAAGGAAACTATAAAACTGTGTTCTAGGGCGATGTTAGCCAGGTTATTCAGCAGACAGCAGTTGTTCTTAATAGAAAACCAGCATCTTACTGAAGAATATCTCCCAGGTGACGTGTACAACAGTATCTTAAATATTCAAATGTAATTTTTTTATCTGAAAATATTAATTTAATTACAATGAAACATATTCCTTTATAAGAATACATTACATTAATGACTGAAAAACACAATACTGCTTTCTTCTACATTTTTCATACAGGACAAAAAAAAAATTTCCTTGTCAGTTCTATTTACCACCTACATAGGATGTTTATTAATTGCAAGCATTCAGTGCAAACTGGACTAACAGCCCCCATACTAATGGAGAACTCTGGCAGAGTGGAGGGGAGCTTCAGGAAACCTCCCCAACTTTGCTGGAAAGATGGTCTCCCAGCCCAAATTCCAGTCTCCCATCTCCCCCTAGATCTCACCCACACACCTGAGTCTTGCTTAGACTTTTAGGGAACACCCAAATGAAGCAGAGCCCCAGCTATATCTCCTAACAGAAATGCTGGCTTGGCTGTGATGCCATTGCTGGATAAAGAAGCAGCAATGGACTGAGAAGCAAGAGCCAAGGCACAGAGAACTTCATCCCAACACATGCCTTGGCCATGCATCTGCAGTCAGGTCTGCAGCGGCTGCTGTCCTTCAGGCTTGCTGGCTCCTGTGTCTGTGCACACAAGTGAACCTTTCCAAGGGGGAATGTAGAGACTATCACAGAATCACAGGATGGATATGTGGAAGATACATTTTGTTTTCAGAATTTTAGAGCTTACTGAAGGATGGAAAGTCCAATTCCTAGGTATAGAATCATAGAACAGAATCACAGAATCATTATGGTTGGAAAAGACCTTTAAGATCATCAAGTTCAACCACTAACTCTACCACGCCCACTTCTAAACCATGTCACTGAGCACCATATCTAGACAGCTTTTAAATACATCCAAGGACGGTGACTCAACTACTTTCCTGGGTAGCCTGTGCCAGTCTTTGACAACTCTTTCAGTGTAGGAGTTTCTCCTGGTGTTCAGCGTCCTTGAGGCCATTTTCTCTCATCCTATAGGTTGCAACTTGTGAGAAGAGACCCACACCCACCTCGCTACACCCTCCCTTCAAGTGGTTGTAGAGGGCGATAAGGTCTCCCCTCAGCCTCCTTTTTTCCAGACTAAACAACCCCAAATCCAACAGCTGCTTCTCATGAGACTTATTCTCAAGACCCTTCACCGGCTTTGTTGCTCTTACAAGTGCAGCCATGCCCGGTGATAAGTGCCCTCTCCTGTGACATGGACCTTAGTTTTAATGAACAGAAAGCTGTGCAATGCCTTGTTACAGTAACTCACTTAGAAAAGGTATAAATAAAAAACAGGCCATCAAACAAAGAGGATTCCCCAAGTCTCACATCCTTTGTTAGGTGTGTTTGAATTTATTAGAAAATCAAGTCTCCAGTATCTTGACTTGGGCATTAATGACACCCAAGAAGGGAAATTTTAGAGCTGCAACAGTTTTGTTCTGCTCTTCAGCTGTACACACCGTGGGCATGGAGAGGAGAAGAGCTGTCGCACACAGCTTCCCAACCCTCCCAGAAACCTGGGCCGGCATTGAGCAGCACGACACAGTGCAGCACCCAACCCACAGCCGCCCATGATTCATATAAAATATAAGTGAGTGTGCTCAAAAAGCCCTTGCCATGGGATGTCAGCTGGCCACCTGCCCCACTGCTGGCTTCTTCCAGGGGAAAGCACTACAGGGAAACGGCAAGGCTGACTTAATTTGTTTTCATACATGAGAGCAGATGATTTTTTGGGAAATGGCGGCTCAGAAATGTTTCGAGCGAACATTAATGAGCCCACCATGGTGATGTATGGCGTGAGATGCAGACCCACGATCACACACCAAGTGCTGTTTATGATCCTACGGCATTTACCTCTCCTTTCTTTCCTCACCTTTGTCTTCAGCTGATTTTAGAGCAGAAAGCAAAGGAATGCCCCATCCCCCAGGCCCCTGACCTTTAAATTGAGCTCTCAGCAGCGTTCCCCCATCACAGCTCCGAGGAACATTGCATTTCCGCTTTGAAGGGGGAGATTTGAAAAACAGAAAATATATTAAATGGAAAACACAACTGGTCAGAAAAGCCATTCTATAAATTATGGGCCTGGGCAACAGAGATATTTTTCTTTGGGAATCAGTCACTCATAGTCTCCAGGCTACACTACGTGTAAGGAACAAAAAAACCAAACAAAGAGGAAAAAGTAGAGGATTTTTAAGATGGCTCATGAAAGGCATTTTTTTCAGAACTGGGGAAAACTTAAAATGCAAGTTTAAGACCAACAGCAATCAGGACCATCTGGGCAGTGAGCCATGGCCATGAAAGTGAGTAGCCCTTGGCCTGTGAGGGCACAGGGGATGTCCATTCCACTTCTACTGCTTTGGTAGAGATTATCTCAGTATAATCCAGTCAAATCTCCTTCTTAAACCATGCTTCTGCTGATACCAATGTCACCTCATTGCTGTGAAGGAGATCACCACCAGACCTGACAGCATTACCTCTATTACACATGTGCCATGTCCACCTCTTGCAACATGCAGTAGAGCCCTCCAAGCTAGCGCACACCAGCCCTGTATCAACATGCATCTTCACACAGATAAAATAGCTAGAGTTTAAATCAAAATTAGTTTTGCATAGTGTCAAAACTAATAAGCTCTGCTAACAGCAAAGCTTGCTCTTTTGCATATGATCCTGTCTGAATACTGCTAGATAACTCTGGTTGGGAAGGACCTCATGGAAAGCTTGCTTGGTGCCACTGTAAGCATGATGCAGACAATCTCATAAATATAACAAGACTGGGATTTTCAAATTACTTAAAGGCAGACATTCAATTTTTGGTGTTATTAGAATATGTGGCCTTTGAGGTTTCTCTGAAACACTCAGCTTAGTATTTGGTGGTCTTCTGGAGGCCACCTCACAACTGGCAGATGCTTCAGAGCATCTCAAGATACAAGTTACTCCCAGGCCTTCCTGTAGGCATTTGTTCGTGCCTTTTGCACCACAGTCACCTGCGCTGTTCACTGGTGATTACACTGACACAAGGATAGAGACGAATCTAACAGCAAAGTGCAGTTGGGCTGTGTCTGTTGTTTCTGATGTGACCAGGGCAGGTTTGAGTCCCCAGGGCAGGAAGCAAGGAATAGATCCCATTTACAGCTGCAAGCACCACCTAGCAGCTGCTCTCTGGCAATTAGTGATACCATCCTCCTCCTCTGCTGTCCTCTCACATTGGTCTGTCCCACTACACAAAGTCACCAGCATCAGAAGGCAGCCAGTAATGAACCAGCAAGTCAGACATTACACAAAAAGACCTCCTCACAGTACCACTTATGAACACTATCAGGAGCCTTGATTAGAAATTATTTTATACTAAGACATGCTGCTTTAGGTATTTTTTGTTAAAATTCATTCAACAGAGGTAAGAATTATCACTCAGGTTTCTTCTATCTAGTCTTGAAAGAGGAAATGAATAAACCAAAAAGTGTTTCAACTCCCTGTATCTGCCTCCATGAAACCACAGTTCTCTGAGTGCAACAGGGAGAGCAAATGCTTTGTGAGAGGGAAGTTTAAAAGGCTTTGAGCTATTTAACTGCCCTGAAGTCACACAGCGATTCACCACCTGATAGAGAGGAATAAAATGAAGCTGCTGGGGCTTTCACAGGCTATAAAGCTGGAAGGCCCATTGTGGGTGTGCACCAAAGGCACTCCAGCTTGTAGCTGGCCATAAGAAACCAAATCAGTGCTTGGTCCTACAGCAAGCTTCAAGTCACATGCTTGGTTTGAAGGAAGCCAGAGAAAGCCCAGCCTAACATTAACCCCTAAATAAATTTAGTAGAGGTTCAGGGGCCTGAACATAATTTTTTTTTTAATCCAATGGTCTGCTTCTATCACATCAAATCACCAGCAGACACAGCCACTGCTTCCAGTGAACACATCGGCCTCAATTCCTTCTGCTGTGGAGATCTGAGATTTAACCTCGTATGACTGACAGCAGTCACCCGGCAATTGATCCGGGAGCTCTGCTCAGTATCTGCAAATAAATATTCCCTCCACAGCTGGAGTCCACCCTGCAGCACCCAGCTGCAACATCTAATCATGCTCTTCTCTGCTCAGAGATTGCACTTTGGAAATGCTCATTAACTTCAATAAGCTTTCTGATAAAACCACATCAGTTTGTTCCTATAAAACAAAATGTTCAGTGGAAGGCGATATTGCCATGGATGTATGCACAGGGACAACTGCAGTCTCCACCAAAAATGCAGTTCTTGGTGAAATTATTTCTAAATAACTTCTAGATATTTTTTAAGTGACTTTCAACATTTTTTTCATCAGACTTTACTTTACTCATCTTTGTGATTTCTAATTTCCTGGCTAACAAGACAAGGAAGAGCTGAAGACAGCCTTGACCTCTTGTCTGGTACTGCTGGATTTCCCTAGGAGACCAATTCTCCTGAGTAAGGCTTGCTTTGCTGCAAACACTGCAAATCACAGCCACTTACACATAACTATGTCTTTTTCCTGTCAGAGACCTCCAGAAGCTGCATGTCTGAAGCCAGCTGAAAGGTGGACTACTGCTTTCACCCTTGCATCAAGCAGCAATGGTATCAGTATGAACACTCCCTTCTCACTGCTGTCTTGCTGTATATATTTATAAGCAGGATATAAAGAAAAAATGAGACAGGAGACGCTTTTGGTTGAGTTCCCTTCCCCGTGACAGACTAGCTCCTCAGAAATGAATGTTGGCATGAAACTGGAGTAACACAGTAAACCAGGGGATCCCTGGAGTTGTATTTTGTGTCAGTTACCCCCATGGAACCTCATTAACTTCACTGAAGCTGCAGAAAAGTAACATATTGCAGAATTTGGCCTTATTTTATTTTTGCAAATGCATCTTTTAAAATCGCGCATCTGGAATTTAAGTTCTCTTCCAAATGTTGTGTGTAATTTGTTCTTGCCAGAGAAGCACACCTGGGACTAAGAAAGGGGTTTAGATAAGTGCCTTTCCATATGGCCCACTGATAAATGATTCATTCTGCACAGCTTAACTTTGAAAATAAATTCAGTATCGTTAAGATATTAAGATACCAGCTTCATATTTCACCTCATAATTGCACTTCACATATCACAAAAAGAGCTGGTCTGTTGTTTTCGCTGCTGCTGTTTGCAGATGCAGCCCGCAGAGCCGGAGTGGAGCTCCTGGGTATTGCATCACAGCCGCTCA
>NW_010179462.1:19166-25583 GCF_000695765.1 Mesitornis unicolor
TTCCAGCACACATTTTGTTCTTCTTCAGAGGGTAATTTTTATATGGATTAAAAACAACAAACCAAACAAACATCTCCTTCTCATAAAGCTACAGATTCAGTATCTTCAGATGAAGAAATAGATAAGTAAAATTTTTAGAATAATGTTTAATTAAATATGCTGATGTGATTAAAGATCACTCAGAATGAAAACAAGATCAAACACAGCAAAATGCTTCCTTGAGAGGCAAGGAGCTCTGTGCTCCTCAGCCCACCCTTTTGGCACTCAACGCAACAGCGACAAGCCTGTAAAACTGGTCCTGTGTTTGCTATCCCATGCTTAACACAGGGTTGACATCTTTAGCCTCATAGCTCTTTCGCCCATGAACTTCCAGTGTCACTACTGGCACGCTACAGTCTTCTACTGGAAGGGTGAAACTGGTCAGAAGACTTCTCAGTCAAAGCCAGAACATCATTATGTTTTGCATTTTGCCCCTGAACAGAGAGGAATGGACAGGTCCAGCCCTAACAAGTTTAGGATCAGAACATACCAAGTAATGCAGTGGGTGATGTTCTTATTTCCTTTTTAAGGGAACCAAATGGGGAACCAGTAGACAAAGAGAGACCCTGGGACAGGAACCAACATTTCATTCTAGTCCAGCAACTTTACTGGTTACCAGCACAACCCACTCCAGAGACAGCACAGAGCACGCTATAGGAAAAATCAGACATCACAAAATACTTCATAAGCAGGAGATGCAAATCATTATGCTGCACCTCTGGACCACACCTGAATATGACCATGCCACGCATGACATGAAAATATGAGTGATATGTTAGATTCCAAAGTGCAGTTGGTCGGTTGGCCTCAATAGACTTCCTGGGTCTTTCCATGCAGGATTCCTCTGCTGTGTGCAGGGCAGGACCACTGACAGACTCCTGATAGAGATGGAAAGACCCCAGTAAATTGGCAAAGCTCAGGTGACATCAGCGCATTTATATATCAATGAATTTAGAAGCCAGACGAGTGGAATTTCCACAGGGGAAGAGTCAGTCTCCAAGTGCTTCCAAGTCCTTATGGACAGTAGTTCTCCAGGGTTTTGTTTTCTGAATCTCCTTCAGCCATTAATTCTTTTCAGAACCAGTGAAAATATTTCCTTTGGTCCTACCAGGCTGCAACACTTTTGCTCAAATGCAACTTACGTGAAAACCATACTCAAAGCAACAGGGCACAGCTGGGAGCAAAGGGGGGGGTAGCTCAGGCTGCACATCTGGAAAATATTCCTACTGGTGAGATCTGCTGGAGCAGGGAAGGAGCTCCCCAGGGAGCGAGGGGGGACCATGGTTGGCGTCACTGTGAACTGTCTGAGGGCAAAGCCTGGAGGGAGCCGTGGCAGGAGCTGTGTGATGGAGTAGGTGCTGCCTCCAGCTTTGCTGGGGATTACAAGGCTGCCCACGACATTTTTCTTGTCCAGCGCACGAGGATGTGTACAGTTTCCCTGTTAAGAAGGATCACCTGAAGGAAGGTCAGGAAGTAAAAGGCAGTGTGCTGCATGCACCCCAGTTTGGGGTGCAGGAGGGGTGGCTGGAGTCACAGGGGCAGTTGACACAAATTCTCGTCACTCCAAGAAAGTGGATCCATGTGAACAGCACCCACAAATGATGTCTTTCTGGCTGTCAGAAAAAAAAGCAAGAAAAGGGTATGTCATGCATATTCCAAATGTTTACTATAAATGAAATGCTAAATATTGTGTTAACTGCAAACAAACGTCCAGGGAAATAAAAATATGACAAGTCAAAGTTTGATCTTGAGAGCTCCTTTCAGGGACAGACAACTGAGAAATATGACTGGAGCAGAAATTTACTTTCAATTCCAGGTGCAGTCTATAGACATTTAGGCACATGATATTTTTTTCTATATAAAAGCAGTCCCAGGTGAGAGTTCATAGACAATATATCTAGGAAAAAACAAAACAAAACAAAAAAAACCCAAACCCCACCAAAAAAGCCTTGCTCTCTGTTCCAAAAAGCTGTCTTCCTTCTTAATTCTATCCATTTAAATTTATTGCTGCTGAAATTCCCAAAGTCTGCCAAAATGTAAGGCAAGAAGAGTGGTACCAGCACAACAGAGAGAAGTGTTCAGAAAGGAGCTGGGAAAGAAACACTGACAGGGACAGATCCATCATTTGCAACGATTACAGCAATCCTAGGGAAGAGTCTTTCTGAATTACCAGTAGTAAAAAGAAAGCCAGAAGACAAACCAGGAAAGTCCCTGCCATGCGAGAGCAGCTCAGGCCAGTGTCTGTACGACTGTTATTGATAGCAATAGTCATCTGAAAGTGGAAGTGTGTGAAGCTGGGTGCTGCAAAGCTGCATTGAAAAAGATGTCTCTGTCCAGAAGAACTTGCCCTCTATTTCAAAACGCATCAAGAAGGAAACCAAGAAGGGAAATGCAGTCATGAAGGGATGGATCCCAGGTAAAGATGGTTTTCTCTGGAGGTCACCACTGTGCCGGGTTGCTGGCAGCAGGCACAGCCATGCTTGCACTCTTGATCCCTCTGCTCCTTCCAGGCTCTCTGGTTTCTGACCTCCAGCTGTGACCTGTTTCAATGAACCTGGATGTTATTTCTGTGACTTCTCCTCCTCCCTTCAACTGGGCCGGAGTCAGCCAACTGGTTTGAAAGTCAATGGGACAAGGGTAAATTGGCTGAAAATACATGCTCTTGCAAATCTGTAGTACTCATTTACAAAAAACAATCCACTTGAAATAAACAAAAAATGTTAAAAAAAAATATAAGATTTGAAGCACTTTAACCCTATTAGCATTAAAAAAAAACTAGCAATACATTTGGGAATAGGAAAATTTGCCAAACAGAGATATTAAAAGTATTTAAAGACCAGCATTTTTCAGAAAAGTTATGTTTCTAACACCAACTCTGCTCTACACTAAGAAATCACATTACATAAAAAGCCAGAGAATAGACAAATAACAAGCAGAAGATCGTTCTTGCAAAGCTGGTTCCCAAATGACATCATTTATTAAATGTACACTGCAAGCAGCATCTCCATGCACTCTCTTCCATAGATCATTTTGTGTGGCTTTTCAACCACAGAATTTATCGAGAGCTCTGCAAAGTGCTCTGAAGTTCCAGGAATGAATGGGCATCCAAGCAGGTGAGGGAAAGGCAGCACAGCCAGAGGCCCCAGTTGAGTCCTTCAGCGAGGACACGGTATCCATTTCTAGGAAAACCACGCGAGCAGGAAATGCGGGGGTTAGACACAGCTCTTTTAGAGATCTTAGATTCTAATACAGATGCATCTGTATTTTTCCATTATATTGAGAGCTTTGCCCATATTTACTGCTTGGGGATTGTTTTTCTCACTGCTGTTGTCCTGCCAGCAATATGTACTGACGGCTAGAGCCTCTGCGGCCCATTGGCATGACAGTTTGGACTTTGCAGTTGGATCTCACTCTACTTCTGCACTTGGGCTCTGCTCTGTGACACGTCATCTCTAACACTCACATGCATGGCTGGCTGGGATGCAGGTGCTTGAGCACACAGGTCTGGACCTGCCCTGATGCTGATCTTCCTTCCCTCAGCTTAGTCAGGCATTTTGGTGGGAACGGAGGAAGTCCCAAATGCCCTGCAAGCCCTGTTGCTCAAACACTGCAGACCTCAGCACAAGGTAGCACAAGGGCATTGATCATTTTGCTGGACATCAGGTACTCATGTAATCCCTGGGCTCATATGCCTGAGGAAAAAGAAAAGTCTGGTCAAAAGAGATTTCTAGGCAGTGCAATGCAGAGTGCTTACCTGAGGGGGAATGCCTTGCTGGCAGAACCTGCTGGTCCCCGCAGGAGCTGAAGGCTGGGTACCAGGATGAGTCAGAGCTGCTCTGAGGTCATGCACTGAAGTCTTTTCCCAACCGTTTTTCAGGGAATTCAAGAGATGTTTTGCCTCAGCTACAAGCACGGTAGGTTTTTCTCACACAAAATCTAAGAAATGTGCAGAAACTGATTCAACAATGTCAGGCAGGGGCCAAGCTGTAAGGCCAGTAGTCCCTAGTGGCCCTCAGATGTGTGATTCAGTGAAAATCAGAAAAGTATTGTAGCACTAAAGCAAAAACACATTAATAAAAGTGACAGAAAGAAACTCTGAGACAAGGAAAGCTACCCAAGAGCAGAATTCATTAGACTCTGGAATATCGTCCCCGAGGAAAGTGGTGTAGCCCTACTACTTGAAATGTTTTATAACCAGGCTCGTTTATATTCTTAGGAAGATACTTTCAGAAAAGTCTTTCACTGACAGGAGGTGAGTAAGATAACCTAACAGGTACCTTCCATCTCTTAGCTCTGTGCATTTACTCCATTTACACCAAAGAAGAACTTGGCTTTGTGTCAAAGAAAATTTTGCATCGCCCTTTGCCTCCTTGTTGAAATGTCAGACAGACGCCTAGCACAACTGGCCCCCAGTGAAATCCTTCCTATTAAAGAATTTTGGAAACTGATTCTGAGTATTAATGTTTCTCAGTTTTTGATGAAATTTCTGTTCATATACAGTCCCTGCTTCCCCTTGGCCTGCATGACATACCTATCCTCAGGGGAGGAGGTGCTTCCCAACAGCAACTGGCCCTCCAGCATACAAGGTATAAAATGTACATGATGAAGGTGCGGAGACCCAAACTTGGCCCCAGCTGATCTCAGATGAACCACGCTTTCCCCTTTTCATGCTATCTACCAAACCTCACAAGCCTGGCCAATGCTCTGACCTATGCCAGTTCAGTTAGCTTTTACCTCTTGATAGAAACCACACTACAGCCTGGGGAACTGGGTGAATGAGAAAGATGTTGAGCAAGGTTGAATGGAGGAATTACTCAAGAACAACCATGGAAGAGCCCTCTAGAGCTTTATATACAAAAGAGGTGAAGGCCAGGCTAAAAGACACGTCCTCAGCACAGGCACAGGTGAGGCGTAGCACACGGCCAGAGCTGAAAGAACCAGACATGATGTACCTCCACAGGGACAACCTCAAGGCATCTGAAAGGAGTACTGCTAAAAGTTGCTAACACCATACTGCATCTCTCGCTTATTTACCTTCTAGAGAAGAACGTGAGCTACAGAACCCAGGACTTGGTTTTTGGTATTAAGTGATATACAACAAGCACCAGGTTTTCTGGAAGAAAGGAGGAGAACACAGACTCTCTGGGTATCACAGCTTTCATAGGAAGTACATCCTGCATGGTAGGACTGGGATACTTTGCAGCCCCTTACATCATTGCTGGGATTATATGTGGCTATAATAAGTGCAGTGTATCACTGAGCAACAGGAAACACTACACTGGGACTGTCTGGCTTTGTTATCGGTCATCATCTGGCCAGCAGAGTTCAAGGCCCATCCGACATGAGGGAAAATGCTGTGCATAGCAGGATGCACCCGCACAGACAGCAGTGTTGGAAGCCCTGGGATTTCAGGTGAGAAGTAATGACAAGTCACACACCTCAGTACCACAGTCCCTTGCCCTTGGGCATCCCAGTCTCAGTGCAACCTGCAGACCCAGGGCAAAGGCTGAGAAGATGCAAATACTTGGGCTGCCCAGGGCTTTTAGATTTGGGCATCCAAGCCCCGCTATGGAGCCAGCCCCAGGTGATCACCAACTCTGCATCACTCAGCTAACCCTGAACACAGGCTGCAATTTTGTGGCTAGCTAAAGCAGACCTTCCAGATCATTTCCATTCTTGCTCCAACAGCATCACTGGCTGGAGAAGATACCTCTGCCTTGTGTGATCCTGCTGAGTCAGCTGCTCTTGATGTGTAAAGAGATTCTGAACTTTATTCATGTTCTTGCCACCCAAAGGAGCTAGGGGCATTTAGTAACTTGCATGGTTTGGGTCATATAAGGACTCCAGCTCCTGTGCTGCAATATAACCTGACTGTTTTCCTTTTGTAGACTTTGTCATTTAATCTGAGTAAGAGTCTTGCAAGAAGGTGATGCCAGGTATAATTATGCCTGAAAAGATATGCAAGTTTGTCTGACTGTCTGTGTGGTGTTCACACACACTGTCATACGCTCTAATACCTCTGACTGTGGGAAATAAAATAGAGAGGGAAAAAACTGGAGGAAGAACAATCAAAATACCATTTCACCCTTGCTTACTATGTATCAATTTTGTAGTCCCTTTTAAAAATTATTTTTAAGTCAGTATTTAACATTATCTGCTCTTCTCTGAAATGATCAGTGAAATCTTTAAAGCCTCTGTTTGTAGATTAACATAGAGCAGGGATGTCTTTTATGCTCAATAACTAATTTTTCCAACCACACAGCACTGATAACTTTCTTCAAAACCAAGTCTTTTCCCTCCCACCTCAATGATTCGGAAAGGTTTGCACTTGCTTCTGCAATTAAAGGAGCTCATAATGACAATTTTACTGTCATTATA
>NW_010179462.1:25594-27060 GCF_000695765.1 Mesitornis unicolor
GGCAGTGTCAGAACACAACTGTGGTATTCAAAGTTACCAACCCAGTAATTTGCTGACTGGTGCAAATCCCTGCTTGGAGGCTACCAGAAAACACTGAAAAGCTTCTAAATTAATTCCTCTGGGGCTCTTTCTTCTACTAATATAATTTTCTAGAGCACTAACAAGGACTCCCGTGGTGCAGGAAGAGAGAGGTGGTTTTCCCAAGATAACCAGGAAAGCTACAAAGGTTTGAATTAGTCTATGCTCTACAGCACCAGAGTCAAGCATGATGATTTTTTTAATTCTGTATTTAGAATAAGCCCTGAAATGACCCATTGGACACTTGATCTTTTTAGAACATGTGGGCTATGCAGAAAACAAAGTGGCAGAATCTTGCACAACTGCACACCAAACATTACCTTCAGTGGTTATACACGTGCTACTACCTGAACCGTGGATTGAGATAAAGACAGGGAGATCCCTTACCAATTACTGTCATAAGCAAAACAGACTCAACTTGGGGAAAATAAATTTAATTTATTACCTGTTAAAATAGGCACTCTCTTTTTCTCTCCTCCTCTGCCTGTCTGGTGGTTTTGCCCTTTCTTAAATCTGCTTTTCCAGAGTTGCCACCAGCATCACTGTAGGCTCAGCTGTGCCCTGCAGAGCCAGCTGGAGGAAGTCAGAGCTGTGCAAGTCCAGCACGGGGCAACCCCAACCTCTTCTAAGAGAGGAACCCTACTACCCAAATCTGGACACTCCATTTCCCTGTCTATTAGCCTGCAGGCTGTTTCAGTAATACCAAGTAGGAACATCTTCCTTTTAGCCAAACATCCCTCATACCCTTTTGGAGATATGATAAACTAACCAGCAAAAAGGCCTTCAGCATTTCACCTGAATTACAAGCACTTCAAATGTTATTTTTATGACAATAAGATGACTTGAACACACTTCCATGTATTAAAAAGACCAGTTGATACTTACCTTGTCTGAGTGACTTACAAATGTATTTCTGCTTTGTGCCTTTGGCTGCAGCAATTGGTGGCCAAGCATTTTCGTAGCACTGAAAGTTTTCCTGACCTTTCCTGCAGCAAGAAGACACAGACTTCCTCCTGCTGTGTATTTGCACAGGGAATGCTTTTAAGCCAGCAGTAGACAAAGAAGAGTTCAGTATTTGTGTCCAGGACTGTATCCTCAACTGAAAGGTTAGTTCTACAGGAGTTCCTTCAGCCACGCTCTATAAAGTGCCTGAAGATTAAAGAAAAATTTTATTATATAGTAATAAATTAGATTAAGATATAATGCCTGGAGATTAGAATTTCATAATTTTTGCTTTTTTTGTGTGTATATTCCTTACCTTTTTGTAGCTAAATTCAAAGTTGTTGTCACCTTTAAATGGCATTGGTCAGACAACTGGTATGGCAGGAAGAGGACCTGCATCAAGCCAGACCTGGATGACGAAGCACCACAACTATCAGATTCCTGCT
>NW_010179462.1:27091-38129 GCF_000695765.1 Mesitornis unicolor
CCGACTGCTCTCTGTAAAGCCTGACTGTGGATAGTCATTCTCTCACATCTTGCAATACTGCAAGTGCTCAGATGCAAACTTCAGCTGGATTAGTAGTCCTTGCTAATCTCATTTACATAAGTGGTCTGCTTTTTGCTTTCTAAGTTTTCTAGAGCCGAGCTTCGGAGCAGTAATTTGTTACAGCTTTTGTCATTTGTAAGTGGCTATTTGCATGTTTTGTTCATTATTACAGCCTTTGAGTCACACACCAGTCAAGTAACTTCTAGGCATTTCTACACTAAACATTCAACTGCTTAAAAGCAAACCCCAGCCCCGTGTGAGGCATTCACTGGGCCATAAATCACTTTGGCTGAGTTCTCAGAAGTGGCTGGGCAAAGAGAAGTTTCCTAGCTGCAAATGCCCCCCACCTTTTTGCAGACTTTTGGACTTTTGATAAACATGAGCAATTAGCACCTTTGCAGACATCATTTTCCTTCCCCACTGATGGAATATTGGATCCCCAGAAGGAAACTGTGCCTTGGAGAGAGGTTCCAGGAAGGTCTTCAGGATTGTGCAGGGGATTAACACTGCATCAAGTCATTTGAGGAGCGATGTGCTAACACGCTCCTCTCACCCACACCTCCTCGCCCCTGGAGTGACATGTGCTGTGACAAGCCCATTTCTGTCTGATGGGAAGAAAAACAAACATTACAGTGGATAATCAAACAAATATGGGCTCTTCAGTTCTTGGATGGGAACTCACTCTTGGCTAATGTCATAAAACATGGGAAGAATGCTCTATAATTAAACCCTTCTTTGGAAATATTTGACTAGGTTTGGGATGAGCTACAGGAACAACACTGAAGTCATCAGCAGTGGTAAAGGTTGCATGAGACTGGGACTGAGGGATTTTCATCAAAATATATACCGGGGAGAATCCGGAGGTAAAATGCTGCTAAGTTAAGCAGGGGAATTTAGTGAAGGATTATATACATACCCCAGCAAATCTGTACCTCCTTCTCTTTACATCCCCATGACCACTCATGGGGCTGCCGTATCTGCAAAGAGGAGCCAAGTTTACACCTCTACAGTCACTATTGCACAGCTTTCATCTTTCTGATGCAGGGTTCAGCTCCTGCTTTCATGCTGCCTTCCCACAATCTAATCTTTTTCTAGCCATGACAGTAGCTGAGCTATTTTCAAGAAAACCACAGACCGGATGAAGCAATGCCATGATAGATTTACAGCACAGAAAACAGAAGCTCTGACGTGTGATCTGCAGCAGCCATCACAACGGAAGCCAAGGCTGGAGACCTACAGGTAACAAGATGGACATTCATTCTCTGACCACTGTCAAGACACAATTCTTACAGCTGTTAGGCTACGAGAGAATGACTCAAGTGCTTGAAAAAAGAGGAACACAGTATGTAGTGGCAATACTTCTCATTACATATTTCAAAGGAAGAATTGAAATCACATTTCTAGACTGCAGAGTTGGTTTACCAGAAGGACACTGGCGTACACAACACCACAGATCACTCTGTCTCCCCTCCTCTTCCTCCCAAGCCTACCCTCCCTGCTGCATCTTCCCATGCAAGCCACCAAACCTCCCTTACCTACCCTGGCATGGCAAGACTGCCAGCATCTGCACACCAGGTTGAGAGAGAATATACCCGTACCACGAAAGGGTTAAAGAGGACAATAAAACACAGCAGGTGCAAACACATGAGAAAGAAATAAAGCAAAATTCTCTCCTTATGGGAGCAATAGAAATGATTGAGAGTGTGGACTCTATAATCTGCAGAAACTGGGGTGACACTGTTGAGTCAAATTAAATACATAGAGTGGAAAAATCCTGGCCCAATAATATATCTGTGTCATGTGTCTGTGTGTAATTTACTGCCACAGTTGGAGTCTGCCTTCGATAGATTCGAGGAAGAGAATTAATGTGTGGGGCTTGTTTCCTTATGAAGTATGGACATGTGCGTACATCTGTAACCACACTGAGGAGTGATAAACAGGACAGTAAATTTTTGGCACTCCCCAATTTCTCCCATGATAGTTAAGAGCTGTCTCCACTTTGTTACTACAAACATTGTGTTTGCTTATCAGGAGGCAGTAAGACAAATATGCAGGGTGAAGCCTTTTGAGAGAGGTAATTGTTCAGGAAAGTGGAGGAAGAGAGGCAACACAGGGATGTGCCCTCCCGCAGGGCAGCCAAGCTCCTGCATCCCTGCCCTCAGATGCCAGCAGACAGCAACGCTGCTGGACCAGAACGCAATATTCTCCTCATGAGCCCCTTTCCCAGTCTCCTGAAGCAGCTTTAGGTGTCCTTCACCTCTACAGTAATTTTCTCTCCCACCCATCAGGCTTTACTTTGCTGTCAGTGTTTGATTTCAGCTCCAAGATTTGCACTGCATTTGCTGGCCGGGTTCAGCTCCTTGCGATCAGCTCTAGGAAACTTTCTGGATGAAACACAAAACTGGGTAGCTTTGGTGCACTACCAGCGATACTCTGGCATTACTTCTTGATGTTCATTAATGTCAGGCAAGTTTCAAGTGTCCCAGAGCTAGTGTGTTTTTGGTTTTTTCTAGTGGATAGATGAAAAAGCAAGAACCACAGTTTATCTCCTTTTTTTCTTTCATATGTACAAAACCCAGATCACAAAACTAAACTTTAAGGGGCTCGATTACGTTGCCTGGTATAAACTGTAAATAGCATCAAAGATGACATGGAGCCACTAGCACGTGAGGGGAAAGGCTAAGCCACAGGAATTTGCAACTTGTTTTGAAATAGATAGGCTGTCTTTAAAGAAAATTACACCGAAGGGTGTGCAGCTCCACTGCCTCTGCACTGCATCCTGCATTGCAGGTGGGGAGGTGTGCTGCAGGAAGAAGGCGACCATGCCCAAAACGGAGAGTTTCACATTCCTCCAGTTTCCAAGTCTTTCTTTCACCTCCCTTCTTCTGCTGACTTGTCATCAATTTGGAGAGAGAACAGCAGACAAGCAGACAATCCATGCAGCGGTGGGAGGGGTAAAAAAATATTCCCTGGCTCCTTTCCAGCAACCAAGCAGAAATCACACAGAAGCTAATTAGGTATCTAAATAGGCCTGGACTCTTTATTCTATAATGTAGTGGCCTGACGGTCATCACAGGACATTTGTTTGATGCTACTTTCTTCATTTTATGGTCTTTTGACAGCAAACTACGCTCTGATGCTGCTGTCCAGGTTAGTGCAATGGAACAGGGCAGGCTTTTGAGGTGTTTTAATCTCTACAAAGCAGCTGACAGGGCAGAGGTTTCTCTCTGAGAAGCTGGGTTCTCAGAGCTCACCTGCCTGGTCCCCATCACTTGCTGCCAAACAGAGGACCGCAGCCAGGACATGGGCTGGATGTGCCCAGGATTGACGGCTGCAATAGAAACTCCCCAACTAAACACAGACCTGCTAACATCTAAAGGGTTTTTTTTTAAAAAAGAGACAATTCCTAGGGCACTTCCATATATTTATCTAAGAAAACTACCTGGAGGGAAAACTCAAATGCAATGTTATCTGTATTTTTCATAAGAGTAATAATCACTTTGGAACCAAAGCAGTGTTTGATTTTATTCGCTGTCTGCAATATTAAAAGAATACCAAACTGAATGAAACCAGACTTCATTAACAAGTTTACAAAGTTCAGAAATGTATTTTAAAGGTGCAAATTTGTAGAGCAAAATAAAATTTCAATGTACGTACATACAGAAATCTAACCCAGGAGAACTCAACTGGCTGGCCTGCATTCAAAAACAGTCATTCAGGAAGGGAAAAATGCTGTAAAAAAAATTATGATTAAAAGTATTTACAGGAATTTGGAAAATCTGAATATGCACAAATCCATTTCTCCAGACAAGGGCTTCATCTTTGCAGAGCCCAGCATCACTTCTGCCTCCTCTGCCTTCCCAACAGCCCCATCACCATCCTTGAGCAGACAAGGAAAGGAGACCTCAGTGAGGTGTTTCTGTGTGACACGGTTTCATATTATTGACTGTCCTGAAAACCAGAAACAGGAGTTCAGCACAGTAAAGTGCTATTTAATATCTATGATTTATGTATCTTATATGATATATAATGTTATAAAAGATACTAATTTCCATATTTCTGCATGGATAAAACCACCCTGGGTGATGATGAGGAGCACGTGGACTCAGACACACTTTATCAGATGCAAGAAGAACTTGAGCATCCAGACACTGGGGGACCCTGCAGCTTCCAATGCGCATTGGAGGATACTTCTGCAGCCCACAGCAGTCAATTACCAGGTAACTAATGACCGCATTGTGCCATGAAAGGAAAACAGTGGGAGAAGGCCATGACCCTAACCATAATGGAGAGATGGGGGCTATCTTAGAGGACAAAGTGCACACAGACTTGGAGACTGGATCAGCTGAAGGACTGACACCAGGATGGACAGTGTTTGCTTGGACAAGAGCCCTTTGTTGGGCAGTCCATTCAGTGGGCTCAGTTTCAAGCCTAAATAGGTGTCCAATTACTCACCCGCTTGGAGATAAGGTACCTGAATGTCTTATGCAAACACAGAGAGGCCAGAGGGAGAACATAACTTTGTGGAAAGGGCTCTTGGTTGCACGTTGTCAAAAGGAAGAATGTTCTAGGGAAAAACCAAACAATTCCCTCTGACTTTTGTTAGCACTGATGGAAAGTGGCAACGTATTAAAACGAGCTTTATGGCTTGCCAGAACATCGCTGGGAGTGGAACAGATGGCCAATTCATCTCCACCGAACTTGGCACCTCTAACAAAAGAAACAATATGTGTTTTCCTACCCTAATTTTTCCCCCAGGTATCCCAGCAGGTGACTGGGATGTCTGATGACAAGAATGACTTGACTTGTGCTCCCCAAGGGCACACGTTGCTTGTTTCTGTGGCCTTGCCATTGTTTTGCCCAATTATCCGTTCCTCTGCAGCACTCCAGTGAAGTTTCTCCAGATCCAGAAGACAACAGCAAGCCTGGATGACACACACGTTTAAAGACACAAACACCACCTCTCACAGGGGACTCACGTTTTGACATGGATATTCATTTCGGTATCCCTATGACTCTTGAAAACATCTATTTTCTTTTACTGCAGCCACATACAACACATCTTGAAGATGCTTTACAGAATGTAATCGTCTGTAAAAAATCCAAGATTAGATAGAGGGACCCAAAGCACAGTTGCCACCTCAGCATGTTTTCACATTTAATATTAATTCCCGGGGATATCCTTGCTTTCACAATTTATATTTTTCTACAGAAGGGATAAGAGGCTCCATTTTCCCACAGACAGAGTTTGATGCCTCCACCAGGATGGCTTTCACACCAGAATGAAGGCAAAGGAAGGGGCAAGATCCTTCCCACAGTGACGCAGTGCGCGCAGGGTACATGCATGTATGCCAAAGGAAATAGACGTGATTCAAATGGACACAAAAAGGCCAGTGTCTCTGGACAAAATGCATCTTTGCCCACCTCTCATGCCACAGCTGAACTGCGGTACAGACTGATACATACAGAGATCCTTAAAATCTGCACGTCTTGTGAAAATAAAAGGGAGTTGTGGAAAACCAATTACTCCACTATTCTCAAGCATGGGCTATACATGTCCATTAGCTACCAGCATGACTCCCACACTTGAAAACTGTACTTGGAATATTTTCCTACCATCGATTTTCTTTGTGCAACAGTAGATGAAATTGACAGCCAAGTCAAAAAGGCACTGAAGGTTGCCTACCCACTCAGGAACAGAGGATGGGTGTGCTTATGATCTCTGCAAGCCTATGTGTTTTGGGAAACACACACTACAACTCTACAAGTAGTCCATGCTCCAACTAGAACTTGTCTGGCCACAAAAATGATACTCCATCACAGGTTAATGAATCACCCAGATCGTTAAGATCATGTAAAAATCATTGATGATGATTAAAAAACATTCACTGGAAAACTTCTAGAGAAGGATTATTAATAGTAGATCAAATTTAACTGATCCTTTAAAGAAACTGATTTTTATTTGCATTAGTGATGCATTAGGAGAACCTCTAATGGGTTAACTAAACATTTTATCCATAAGCTATTATATTAGGAAATACAATAATATATTCCCCACAGAGCAAAATGTTGTTTTGTCTTACTAGCGAATATTGACTAAAAAACACTGATTAAATGAGTGTTCCCAGCCTTCTGACTCAAGTCCAGCAGTGTGTTCCCTTAAGAAAGCACTACTCTCACTGAACGTATGTACAGAGGAATCAATCATTAGACATATGTTTAGGATATTATCTTTTCCAACCAAAAAGGCTAGGCTTTCAGTGAGAAACCAAAATCCAAGAAAAGTTGTTAGAACAGCTTATCTTACAGAAGGACAGCAGAACAGGTCACATCCCAGCCCTACAGAAACGGATATATATATACTTTAAGGATTTGTAAAAAGAATAATTTCATTATTTTTTCATCTCATTATTTTCTCTTCCAGCTATTTATGGGGAAATGGAACAGTCTTGCAGTTAAAAATACAAACTTAGGTCTGCGTAATTGTAGACAAATAATCTCCAGCCTGATTTTAAAGATTCTTTATGAAGATGCCGAACAAGGATATTTTAGAACATGCCTCAATGCCTCTTTGCCACCAGTTTCAAGGGAATTTAAACCCCATAACCTGTCTCACTTAAGACTCACAATAGTGAGTGGAACAAGGCCTAAATATCTTTAACATGCTTGAGCTGGACAGATTTTGAGCACAGCTCAGCTCAAATTTCCCCTGCCTCAGCAGGATCTGTGCGTATGAAGTCAGTACGATGGGGCTGGGGCTCGCCGTCACACACGGCTCTGAGAAGATTGCTGAGCATTTTTGGGAATCTCACCCCTTTCTCATGTTCCTGAGTGAAAGACAAGCTGCTTGAAAAACCTAGCTTTCAGTTCTGTAAAATAAGGGTTGCAGCATGCTGCTGATTCACACAGGGTTGGGGAAGCAATAACTGCAAAGAGCTCAGATGGTTAAATGGGACTGAAAAGAGGAAAACAAGGTCAGTCTTGCTACACTTCCTATTCCACCAAGTCACCTTTCATACTCCTTATTTCACTAAGGTTCAGCCTTTCCTACCTTTTTTACAAAAGATAAAGATAAGGCTTTATCTTTAAAGTTAAGGCTTTTAAGACTAGGCAATTTAATTCAAAACAGTTAAAACTACTGAGGGAAAAAAGCTGCTATGGACCTTCAAGTGACAGGCTGAGAGCGATCTGGGACATTGTTTTAGCAACTCTACGGTAAACTGGTTCAGATTATTGTGAAAATTGTGGGACTTAAAGGTCCTCAGATACTCCCAGTTTTGAATAGTGTGGGGAATGACAGCTAGACGTATTTAGACTGAATTTTTCTAGCCTAAAATGTATCTGTGGGATCTTAATATTGTTAGTTCCCAGCAGGCTTTCAAGAAAGAAAAAAAAAGCACTGAAAATTGATATTAACTAAGAATTATACTCTTGGTTTTGAAAAATTTTATGGCCCTTATTTTTGAAGCTTGTCACATGTGATGGACCAAAACCAAACTTCAGACAGGAGCAGGTAGACTTTGACAAAAATGGATGGTCTGAAGGGAAAGCCCAACATTGCGGCCACCAGATGTGTAGCAAAAGAAGAAATACCACAGCTATAACATCCGAAAGAAATAGTGCAGCAAAGGCTGCGCGCTTCTCCAGGTCTGCAAGTTTGTGCAATAGCAGAAACTTTTAGGGTGTGAAACACTTGTTGTAGGTGAACACACAGGGAAACCAATCCAGACAGTTCCTGTGCATCTCCTGGGATTTCTGCTGTAGCTTGTGGAGGAGGGAAACCTCCACTGGTCAGCTCTGTGAGCTGCCTTTTTTCCTGGTCCTCCCCATCAGAGCATCGCTAAGTGATGCTTCAGCAGATGGAATAAAGATGGGATAAAGGGGAGCTCCTGCCCCAGTCACGCAGCTCGTCCATCATAGAGAGCGCCAGACCGGGTCGAAGCAGTGGTCTCCCTCGTTCAACATTGCATCTCGTGAAGTTGCCAGTACAAGTCTCAATGGCCACAAAAACTATATGGTGTGTTTTGTTAGAATGATTGTTCTGTCAGCACCCAGACATTGTTGTTATAGGTGCTACAAGGGGTAATAAATAAAATGAAATTAGACTGTGTCACGCAAAGAAATCGGCAATCCATGCTGGCAGCTCTCCCGGTCAGATTGTACCCAAGCTCATTAGATATAGCACATATTATTTCACTGATGAAAATACAACTCACCACATATGTGCCTGTCTGCTGTTTTCACTTGGTGAGACCTGCAGGGACTAGAGCCATCACCCAAGCTTCACACTTCTGGTCCAGATCCAAACGTTCATTTCAGGCTCAATTCCCTTCTTGCTTATGTTAGAACACGTCAGGACTGTGCAAACTCCATTAGTAGGAGGAGCATCAGTCCTTGAAGCCAAGAGTGTCACAGAGCTGCTCTGGGGAACGTGACAAATGGGACACCCAGCCTTTTGCCTGCAGGCCAGTGGAAGACATAATATTGAGCAACTCAGGACACTCTTCTATCCTGCATGGAGTAGGGACGTGAACAAATTGCAGTTTGTATGCTCTTGTTCTAGCTGCTTTGATCCAGTTCCTGTTGGACATAGGGCTGGGTCTGTCTTCTACCCTCACAAGTAATGGCTTTGCTCACTGGTCTGCAGCCATCCCTCTTGCACACCCCAGCACCACCCCAAAAATTAGGAGGAACCAAGCCTAAGTGCTCATGGCCCTTACCCACCATGTAAATGACCCCGGTATTAGGCTCTACCACTACTTCAGCAAAACAGAGACTCCTATAAACTAATCAGCTTATCTTCTTGTTTTATTTCTTACATGAAATTTGGGGAAATTTTCTTACCATTTTGAAGTTCACAAACTTTCAAGTCAGTGATTTTTGTCACTATAAATATTTGTGGTCTGTTCATAGTGAAGTAAGTAATTTTTAAATGTTGAGGGGGTTTCCCAATCAAATGAGAAAACATGCAAGTAAAAATTTCACCAAATTTGGAAAATGCCTTCCTAAAAAATTATGTTTAAGATATGATAAGCATTTTCCAGTGGAATCTATTAATAACACTCCTCTTTAGAGTACCCAAGTAATGCTCAGTGGTCTCTCAAACACAGTCCCATGACACCTTGCAGTTCCCCAGATGTGTAGCTATGGTAGCAGGTCCTGTACAGCTACTTGTGAAGAAGGAAATTGTTTGTGTCACTAAAACAGAGTCACAACAGGCCAGCTTTTCAGCTAGCATTACCTGACAAGAGACAGCGAGAGACAAGACCAAGCTGCAAGACGGGGCCCGCTGGTGTGGGCACCCCCAGAGCCCCAGCTCCGCACACCATCAGCCCCACCAAAACGGCTGCCTTGACGTGCCAGGCTTAGCTCACTGTTGCTTAACCCTGCTCGTTACTGGCCTTGTGCATAATGACAGGAACCCTAGAAATGGGAAGGAAGTGACCTGTGAAACATGTCCCAGCTGGAGTGCAACATCACGGCCATAGATCATAGAATCAATCATAGAATCATAGAATCATAGAATCATAGAATCATAGAATCATAGAATGTATTGGGTTGGAAAGGGATCTTTGAAGATCATTCAGTCCAACCTCCCTGCAGTGACCAGGGACAATGTTACCAGATCAGGTTTCTCAAAGCCCCATCAAGTCTGACCTTGAATATCTCCAGGGATGGGGCCTCCACCACCTCTCTGGGCAACCTGTTCCAGTGATCTACTACTCTCATATTGAAGAACTTTTTCCTAATATCCAACCTAAATCTACCCTTTTCTAGTTTAAAATAATTAGCCCTAGTTCTATCGCTACATGCCCTAGTGAACAGTTCTCCCTCAGCTTTCTTACCTTTCAGTTATTGGAAGGTCGCTATAAGGTCCCCCTGGAGCCTTCTCTTCTCCAGCCTGTGAATGACCTGGGGTTCTGGTTTAGGCAAGTTCTGCACTGAGCTGCCATAGGGAGGTATCTGCCAAGAATTTCTTCCTGCTCCAGGAGACTCTCAAGTCTCTCTGAACCCCTCTGTAAAAAAAATAGCTTCTCTCCAAGGATCCTGTCATGCTTTATGCCCACCAGCCTGTGCAATCTCAGAGGCAGCTCCTAAGGTTAGTAGCTGGTGTACTTCTTCTACAGGTAGGCAAACTGAGACATAGTATGGCTGAAGCGTGACAATGGAAACTATCACCAACTTAGGCAATTCATTTTATGTATCCATATAGTTTTTAAACAAATATGCTGGGTGGTGAGGTTTTCTTTATCCAATGCATCAGCAGTATAAGCAACCTGATAAATAAACTCATATCATCAAGTATTAAGGACAGCAAATACATAGGGGAAAATAAAGTATAAAAGCTACTCCACTACAGACCCAAAATGGCAAAAATGCCATTTGGCTAACTGCAGGTAAGCTATGTAGCTTGGAAGTTTTCAAATTCAGACAGCAAGCCATAAAGTACATGAAATACATATGCGCACAAAAATGCAGTGTTTAAAAAAAGATTTAGACCATGGAGATTTCCTAAGCTAAAGTAGGGTTAGAAAATACTGTAATGTCTTTGGAAGTAATTTCAAAAATTACAGTATCTTGTCATCATTTTGAAATATTCAATATGCAAGAATATTTTAAAAAGGATCTAGTATTGCAGAAATTTTTGCCCACATCAAAATCACCCCCATCACAAAGATGACTCTCAAGTTCTCATGCAGTTTCTCCTGAGCAACTTCTCAGCCCCAAGGCAGGAGCCTGGATGTATGCACACGAGGGCAGTTGTGTTGCACACAATGGGTGGATGCCCAAACTCTTCATATCTGCACTGGGATGCATAAATCCACATTTAGAAATACTCTGTTAGTTATTTTGGATGTGACAAAAAGCAGTGTTTGCTCCACAAATGCCCATGGTTCGTAGCAGCCTCACCTCCATGTTTTTACCTAAAGGTAAAAGGTCTGATGCCAGACCTCAGACACCTGCATCTACTGCAGGA
>NW_010179462.1:38160-57716 GCF_000695765.1 Mesitornis unicolor
TGCCCTATTGCTCAGTTTTCAGCTCTGGGGCTTGCTCACCCACAACCCAATCCAGGCATGCAGGAATTGAGATTCCCAGCCTTCCAGTGACACTAAAAAGTTACATCCAGCTTTTTTTGGAAGGCTCTCACCTCCTGATCCACTTGGTGGGATGGAAGTTTGAACAGGATTTAGGAGCAAGAGCTGAGGTTCTTCATTAAGTAAGTTTGTCGTTTAAGGTGAAGCATTATAATGTTTTTTAGGACACAAAGAAAAGGTTGGATGTAATATGAAAATTATATAAAATAAAACTTTGAAATGTTGCAGCCCCAAATAGGAATGAACATTTACATGTGCAAAAGCTGGAGTGCACAGACCTGTCCCGACTCACAGGCTGAGTTGAAGTCTTTTATAAATTGAGCACACTCTGTCTCCTGCTGCATTCCAGTCAATCAGCATCAAATCCTGCACTCCTCTCATTGCTGTGATCCTTCCTGTGCTGCATTAGTTACCAGCTCTGTGCATTCTCGTAGGCACTGACAGACGGCAGTGGATGATGTAGAGGTGCAATCATATCAGACTACTGAGAGTACAAATCTATACAGCATAATGAGTCTTCTATTGTATACATCAGAGCTTTGAAACATTTTCTATTTAAATATATAGTCTGAAAACTTTCAGCATATATCACATCATCAAAACAACAGACTTCCATTGTTCAAATGACATAAATCTATCATAGTCTCATAACACCATATGATTTCCACTAGCTACAGGCTTATATATTGTCACAAGAGTAGCGAAGGTTTTGTACATGGAAATCGACTTACACCTTAAGAACAAATTTTGCATTGTTCTGTACCTTAAAATCACACATTTCCATGATGACCAATGGACTATTACACAGATTGCTGACAAGGGTAAATCACACTGAATAATCAGATGTGTTTTGCCTAGGGGGTCTGCTCCAGCGATCTGCGGCTCGGGGCTATTGTAGCAACAGAGCCCAGCAGAGCAGCCCCATCTGCTCCTTCAGCACAACCCCACCACAGTGCCAGCACACCACAACTGCCTAAACAAATCAGGATGTTCTTGGGGATGCTCTTACTCCATCAACATCACTGCACAGTTGCTCTACTCCGTGCTTCATCGTACACAAGACCCCTGCCTGTCCCCACAGAGCTTGAAGCTCACCAGCCTCAAAAAGGATTCACTGGAGTCCTCTCCCAACATTGCTGGTGACAGCAGAACACTTCCAAGTATCATTTACAAGTTATTGTCCTATGCCAGGATGAACAGCAGACACAGGTAGGCATTTAGTGGCTTGTTGCCAGGTGGAAGATACCTGTTCGCCTGGAAAATGTCCATGATTCATCTTTTCTAGCTGGAGCTCCACAGCTGGCTGGAGGGCAGCTGGTGAACCAGGGCCAAGAAGAGCTTGGTGACAGGCCCTCCAAAGGAAGTGTCCCACTGCTAAGGAGCAGTCTCAGTGAGGCAACCTGCTGCTCTACCTAATGTGTGCTCTTATCAAGGGTGCCCTTGGGGCTGAAGATCTCTGTGTTTTCCACCAAACAGACGTTGAGATGCACAACCCTACTCTGCAAAAAGGACATGCTTTTGCATCACAATAAGCCGGCTGGAAGTAGCTTCCTTGTCCATGCTAGATGGAAGTGTTTCTATCTTAAAACAAGACATGTTCACCTTCATCCTCCTTTCCTGTCACACAGCTTTGCTTCCATTCCTGTACCTACCCCAGTCACTATTCTCTGCAGCTTTTCTTCTCATGATGATCACATCATGACTCTCCATACCTCCTTCAGTTGAAGACAGGTAGAATTTTCTCAGGGCTTTTGTGACAGCTCTCAAAAGCATGCAAGAGATATTGCAGCAGATGCTTAATCTGCTGGGAACATTTTGAAAAGCCACCTTTGCGTGAGAGGGTCAGGTGCTGCTGGTTGGCCTCTTGGGCCAAATACCCATCTCCTTGCCTGGAGTGCCCCCAAGAGCAGGTCTGGCACACCACATGCAGAGGTGTCTGGAGGTCACTTTAAGGGCAAGATACTCTCATATTTCCCCTGAGGATGTAACAGATGGAGTGCTATGGAGATACTCTTTGGGGCACTCCTGCAGCAAGACACTGCAAACAATTGACAGATCTGGCCTCAAAGGCATGCCCACAGACGAGGTGAACACAGCCATAAAGCCTGATACATAAAAGGGAGATAAAATACATTGTCAAAATATTACCTTCCAAACTTATTTGGAGAAGGAATTAAAGTCTTTCTGCGCTTACCACTGAACCATGTTCTTACATCCCAGTGACCAGATGTAAGGAGCTGTCCATAATGCACAGAGTTCAATTCTGAAGGACAGTAGGAAATTACTCACTTACTAGCTTGCTGTCAGAGGACTACGTCATAAAATATTGGCTGTGGTCTCACATCATACCACACAGGCAGGAGAATTCGGATCAGCACACAGAGGCTATAGAATTACATTTTCTCATCAAACTCCAGACATACACCACAGATTACAGGCACTCCACTGGCAGCACGCTTGGCTGAAACAGCCTTGCACTGCGAGTTCAGGAGATTGGTTTGCAACATACACATCTTGTATTTTGCCATCACTTTGCTATACTTTATGAAATCTGAAAACAGGAGGTCATGAACTACAACCGAAGCAGGAGCCAGAGTACAATCATCATCCGCCCAGCCCACAAGCAGTCCAGGATAAGGAGCAAATGCCCAATCTATTCAAAAAGAGGAGGACTGCATGTGTTGGGTGACCATCACTGTGCAACACAGTAGCACAAGGTCAGTGGCTTCCACATTTCGACATACTTAGCACCAGGATTGCTATCTGGAAGCTGGAACTCCATTATATTATATATTATAGACCCAACCAGACAGTGTGTGTTACAGGCCACACCCTGGGAACACTCTGCTGAAGATCCAGTTTACAGCAATGCCAATTTGAGAGTTTGGGCCCTTCCATGCAAGACACAGCAGTACAATCCTTGAGTTGGTTTATTTTGTGTGTGTGTTTTGTTTGTTGGGGTTTTTTTGTGTGTGTGTGGTTTTTTTTTAAACAGGAAATCCCAGAATATTGAGACTAAAACTGGCTAGGACAAAATCTTTTACCTTTAAAAACTTTTAGATGGTTAAGTCACTTTGTTCTCTTCCAACCAATTCAAGCATAAAAGTAGTCACTATTTTTGCTTCATTTATCAGTTAATATGTTACACAAGTTTCTAATTGCCAACCAAGTATTTTAACTCATCTAAATAGTGTTTACTTGATGAACAACTTTTAGATGTCCCTTTCAGTAGATTTAGATTTCAGCAAGTGTCCTCTGTGAAAAAATTATAAAAGGAAAGGAAACAAAGGAAAGGAAACAAATTCCTTAACTAGCACTAAAACGAGAAATTTCCACATGGGAGTCTTAAAGAAGCATACAACAAGAGAAAGCCACTGACCAAGAAGATTTTCTGGTCTAAATGAATGATACAAAAAAGGGCAGTGGAAGAAACACTCAAAATTGGAAAACAGAAGTAATCTAGAAATACAATCTCGTTCATTCCCTGCATCAAAACACCCTGATCCTGGCACACTAAACCTGTACTGCTACAGTTTTTCTGTTGTATCAGAATTTTTCACATGTGACAGTTTATTTGTCCTGGCAGTAGCCGTCACTGCTGCCATCTAAACCACCTCTGAAGTTGCTAATCCACGTCAGTACCTGTGCTCTGGCAGGAATCTTGCACCACATTAGAAAATTTTGACACAGTGATATTAAAATCTGCATTCCATAATGTGCTTTGCAACAAATTTTGTGGGCTATGGGAACATTACCTTATTTACAGTTCTTTGATGTGTGTAACGAGGATGTTAATACAATTCTAGCACACAAAAGGGCAATGAGATTAAATCTACTGTATTTGAAAGTACATTGAGATCCTCAGGAGAATGTACTAGAGATGAGAGGGGCAAAACGTTATAACCAGCAGTTGTCATATAAGGTTAATATACTGTTAACTAATGAAATACAGACTTAATATCTCTTCTGCTGGACATGGAACAGGCAGGACCTCAGCACATTATATTAGAATAACGCTAATTTGAAAACCAAGACATAAGAGGTGATGGCTAGAGCAAACGATGTTTTTTTAACTAACCCAAGGGGGATAATCTGTGCATTTAACATCTCAGCACCAGACATCGACAACCAGTGCTGAGACACCTCTCACAGCTTAGTCATCTTTCCTTTAATCAGCAATAGCTACAAACATATTGAAAGTTTTAATATAGCTAAGTATCTCATTATATTAAACATACCACAGGCATCATGGTGCATTTGTTTTCCACTTCCCTGGGTCCATGAAGCTCTGATGAGACTATTCCTTCAGAAAGCACCCATGAAAGCCAGGAGAAGGCCTTCAATAGAAGTTTTGATCCGTGTTTCCAGAGTGGACCCTAACTGATGTTGTGTCCTCATTTGAATGAAAAATGGAACTTTGTAGAAAGTCAGATCTTTAATGCTAAAAGGAAATAATTGCCTCTTAGCCAGGACTCATTAGAGAAAAAAAATCATTTGGTGCATTTAAGCTCTCATTTATTTTCTATCTTGCTAAAGGCTAACTGTTTCTTACTGCCATTACCTACATATCTGTGTACCTCTTCTTCACACTTGCATGTGGGCAGCCTAATGCTGCCTGGGGCTCTCCACATGAACTCTGTCACTTATTATCCCCTCCTGCTATGGGTTAAACATCTCTTATGCATTGTCAGGCCATTCCTTTGATTTTGAGGTAGTTTCTAGGTATAACTGAGGGAAAGAAAAATTGCAAATAGTTGAATATTTTTGTCTTTACATTACTTTCTTCCTTCTCTTATTCCTGCCTATATCTTGTTCCTAATATTCTCCAACTTCCCTGCTTTTGCTCTGTCCTGGGAACTAGAGACATACGTATTTTCCTTCATCATGTTGAAATCAAAGGTTCTTTTCCAGCATGTTTTCCCCCTGGACAGATGTGGATATCAAAGAGCAGTGTTTGTATGCACACAACAAACCAAACACAAAAGACTTCCAGCAATTTTTTGACACTAATGGATGATATTACTGACTGCAAGACAATTTGTTGTGTATATACTCTACAGTACCTTGATAACCAAAGATTCCACGTCCCCTAAAACTGAATGTCTCTCTTGAGATATGTATTTTTTCTCCACTGATAACTTCGGGGGTACATGCAATACCACAGGGCCACGCAGAGACTGAGATATTTCAGTGAGACAGAAGAAATGCAGGCCTAAGTACCCAACCTAACAATTCCCTGTCTACAAAATACTCACTGAATCAATTCATCCCTTACCTGGCTTGATAGTGTCATTGTATTTTAAAGAAGAGGAGACATTCACATTAACTAACTTCTTGAACAATACAGGCTGACAGCAGCCTACCAAATCCTGCTGTAGCAAACCTAAAACATCTGTTTGACTTAGTCTGTATTTTTAGCTGAGAGTCAAAGAATTCGAGAGAGGGAAAGGGGAAAATATGAGAAAGGGCAAAATAACCCATTTAACCTGCCTAGATCCCTTCGTGGACAGATCCCTCACAAGTTTCACATCAGCCAAAAAAGCTCCAGCTGAAAACTTACCTTCCACACAACAACATCCATCAGCATCATGGCACAAACCTGCTGGAAACTGGGATCTTGTCACTCCAGCTCTACCACAGGCCAGAATCACATCACTCACCAGTGTAGCCACTGTACAGAATTCCTCACCGGTCCCTGTATGAGCCCCTGTCCAGGCTCCCTATCATCTGCAGAAAAAAACACGCAGAACTCCATCAGGGTAAATAATGAGATGCAAATTTATTCCTTCAGAGGTTGATCCAAAGCCCAGTGAAGTCAATTATTATTAAAGTAATTAGTACTGTATAAGCAGTTCAAGACATAATTAAAGTCAGGTCCCCCATCAAGCCAGGCTGAGAATATAGGCAGAGTAGAAGTAAAGGGTTTGCAATCTAAATGGGTGTGACAGACAAAAAGAAAGAGAGGAAGGAGATACGAGGTAGTATAAAAAGAGCAGATAATCTGCCACAGAAACCCAATCTTAATCCTGAGCTTTGTTTGTTAAACCGTGCAGCCTTCAGAATGTTAAATCAGCAATGTGTTCGTTAAGCAGTGTTTTGAATCTTTATTTGTAAAGAATTTTATCTCTCCTTACATTTTCATTAATTCTACCTTGCCTTTCACAAACATAAGCACACTTCTTATTTCTATAGCAGTGGCTCTACATTCAGGGTCATTCAAGCCAAGTCAATGGAATGACCCTGTAGTTACAAGCATGAATGAAGAGCTGAACAAAACCCACCATGAGCTTGGCTTTATTCTGTATCAGTAATTAAAAATGCCTGAGTCACATTGTGCACTTTCTGCACTCCTACGCAGCCTCCTCCAAGGTAACTGGTTTGCTCGAGTGTTGCAGCCAGATGCCAATCCACGAATCCCAATGCTGTGCACTGGCACTGAACCAAAGTAATTTTTTTTTTCTCCAGTCTAGAAGGGAGGGTTTACATTAGCAGAGGGAGGGGTTGAGAAGAAAGTGGTGAGAAAGGGAAAGCGGCTTGGCGGGATGCGGAGGAGCTCCCGCTCCTCCTTTGCTTTGCACAACACCCTCATCCCCAGCTCCTGGACCCTGCCACTGATGCAGTGAGAGCACCCTCTGCTGCTCCCCTCCCTCCTGCCAACGAGCCCTTGGCATCTTTTTAACCCTCCCCAAACACGCAGGATGGGATGTTCCTGATACCCTTGCCCCGAGGAGCACCTCCACCATATGCACCGGGCTCTGCAAGCATGAGGGCCAACTTTAAGGAGAGGAAGGGAGGGAATCATCCACGTCTCCGTCACTACTGCAAACATGCTGGTTTCTAAGCCAAAGGATTAAAAAAACCACCACCACCAAAAAAAAACCCAAAACCCCACAGGAAACTCTCCTCGTTCCCTAGCTCCAGTGTCCAGGTGTAACTGGGGATACAGGCTGCAGCACAGCCCTCAGCAATGACACGGGCGTTACCTGGAAACTTTTGTAGCTGCTATTGCTATTAGACCATATGAATACAATTATAATATTCCAATCGAAATCAGTCGAGTATGTGGTAAACCAAGGGAACACACAAGGGAATGTCTGCAAGATAATCTCCCTATTGTGTGCATGCAAGGGCACCAGAATTTCCTCCAGAACTGAGCCGTTCCCCACACCTCCCCAGCACTCCCAGCTGGCTGAAGCTGTGCTGATGGGGATGGAGGACTACCAGGTTCACCCTCGAAATGGCAAGCCAGACAGCCATGCTGGGGCAGACGAAGAAAAGCAGTGGTGGGAAGACCTTTTGTAGCTGGAAAAGGCAAGTCAACATGGAAATCCTAGTTAAAATATCTTTATTAGCAGCATTTTAATCACTTGCAAAACCTGGACTGGGATCAAACCAAACATAAGGCAGCAGCTGCTGTAAACAGCCGTTGTTGAAATGGAAAAATGATGAGTGGTGAGGGAAGGATGTCAGGCATAATGAGCCTGACTTGAATGCTCCTGGAGCTGAGCACTGGGGGCAGCCGGGCACCGCTGGGCACCTCAGCGTCGCCTGTCGTGCTCTACAAACCTCTTCTGAGACCCACAGTCCCTCTGCAGATCACCATCTCCTGGCCATATTTGCAGGACTAAGGTACTTTTCAGACTCTGCTTGGAAAAGGGAACAACTACACCAGTGTAGGAGCCCTTCTCCTTCCATCGCACATTGAACTGTAACACTGAAAGTCATTTAAATTACTGCAGAATTAGAGAAGAGTATCCACCAAAACTTGAGCTGAAGCCCAGATGTGTACTACATATTTTGGC
The DNA here is from genome assembly GCF_000695765.1 of Mesitornis unicolor. NCBI lineage: Eukaryota > Metazoa > Chordata > Aves > Mesitornithiformes > Mesitornithidae > Mesitornis > Mesitornis unicolor. The sequence goes on from NW_010179462.1 coordinate 46,041, forward strand.
TCTAGCTATGTTGCACTATCTTCTCCTCCTCCAGAGGAAACCATGTTTCAGTGCGTTACCTGGTGCAACAGTAAAAGTACTAAGGTTTCTTTTGTGTAGTGGTGAGACCATTGTCTATAAAGTAAGTTTCACTTAAATTGACCCAAACTAAACAACTAGTATATTTACTGGTATTTTAAAATACCAGTAAACAAAATGTTAAAAGGGTATCACACTGACAGAAAAAAAGAAATTACTTAGAACTAGAATACATTTTACACGTGTACTTCAACTAATGCAGGTTAAGTTAATAAAAATGGGAAAAGTGGGCTTCAAAACTGTGCAGGTGAAGCTCTTTGAATGTGAGAGGTCTTGTTGCCACAGCACAGAAAAGTGGCAAAGCTTAAGCAAGTTCATAAATGATTTTATTTCATAAAACCATTAAATTTTTTAAAAAGTAATTGAAAATCAGATAGTTCAGAAGTCACATACAGATGCTTTGTTCTCTTCCAGCTCTCCTCTCACTCACAACTAGAGAGCTGACAGCACCAATGGCCCAGCTGGCCTTTTGCTGGCCCTGGGTACCTGACCAGGTACCACGTAAACCTGTGCAGCACCTCTGGGCACCTACACTCAGCTTCTGCTACTGCCCTTAGGATTTCTTAAGTGATGACGAAGGCCCTTGCCTAATTTTCATGGTTACTTGTGCAATCCAGACAGGTTTATAAATGGCTTTGACTGGGCTCAGATCAGCATCATGGACTGCTGCAGTTCTTGCATCTGGGTCCTCTCAAGAGGCTGAGATTCAACAGTAACAGACGATGCCATTCTCACTCCCTTGTCCAAGGCATTTTCCGTGGTGTACATGGGTTAACTCCTTACCAAAGTGAAGGTATGGACACTGGGAGTATTCTTTTTTTTTTTCCCCCAAAAGGGACAACTCTGCAGTGGAAGACACAGCAGTGGGATCAGATCTGATCAGAGAGCTGGTCCTCACTACCAACCAAATTCCCATGGCTATGAAAGAAAGAAAAACATGGATTTTGGTGAGTATTTTCAATGGTTGGTGTTAGTATCTCTTTTGATACTTGGCAAGCAAAAGAGAGCTCAGGCGATGGGTGAGAAAGCTGTAACAATGCATGCACCCAGTGTCAATGTGGAATTTTCGTTGTTCTAATGAAAACCACTCGATCTGCTTTCACTGCACATGCTGCTGTAGCCATAGGAAAGGTGCAAAATGAACTTTAAACAATTGTAAGGTCAAATGATTCTATGTAACTGCATTACATAGAATATATTCAGGTCACCCTGTAAAGAAGTTGATGTAACAGCTGCTCTCGAATATTGCAGTCTCAGCAATGTCCCTCCTATGCCAGCAGTGCTTATCATGGTGTTCTTGATTTTCATGTTGTGTTGATGCACTTTACACAATCCCTTAAAAAACAACAAAATCCCTGAGCATTGCCCATGCCATTGTAGAGCATGCTGGCTGTCTACACCATCAGGGGCCAGAGCCGGAGAGTTCACCAGCAGCAAGAGCCAACCGGTCCTTCCAGCCTGGTCACACACAGGCCCTGGGATTTCTGGCCTCACTTTGTAACATTCAACCTGCCCAGGAAGTCCATGAGATGGGTAAGGAGGAATGCAGGAACCTATCTTCAGCTGAGCCAGACTATCACAAAGAAACATCTTTTCTGTCCACTTCTCCAGTAGAGTTTCCCTCTTCATTGTTTTTAATACTAGTAACACTATTTGATATTACTAATAATATATCTTTATTACTATTTCAGATTAATTTGAGCAATCTCTCCACTCTGACAAGATGACTGACTGAAGCCAGAGGCTTAGCTCGAGTCAAATCATAGAATTGCAGAATGGTGTGGACTAGAAGGGACCTTAAAGCTCATCCAGTCCAACCCCTGCCACGGGCAGGGACACCCCCCACCAGACCAGGCTGCTCAAAGCCTCGTCCAACCTGGCCTTGAACACTGCCAGGGAGGGGGCACCCACAGCTTCCCTGGGCAACTTGTGCCAGTGTCTCACTGCTCTTAGAGTAAAGAATTTCTTCCTAATATCTAGTCTAAATCTCCCCTCTTCCAGTTTGAAATCCTACGAGGTGCTGAGCATATGATTCTCACTGACGTTCAGGGCCCAAGTGGACCATTCAGGTATTATTTGAACAAGTCTCATTTAAGTCGCTTAAACCACCTGAAAATTGGTTTTGCAAGAGCAAGAACATTTCTGTTCAGGTTTTTGCAACAGAATAATTCACACGAGCCATCGGGACGCATTGCCAAAGCCGTGAACGTCAGTGGGATGATACTCATTGGCATTAGCTTGAGCTGCAGCTCTTCAACACTGGCAAAGGTCTAGAAATCACAAGAGCAATCCCACTGAGTCAGTGCACAGGCCTGTGCAGGCTATTGCTGGGGTTCAGACATGGTAACAGAGAGGGTGAGAACATGATGAGCACAGAGCTGTAACTGCTCTCACACAGGTTCCTTTGGGACCTGTTAAGCAGTTAAGTGGCCATATAAGAACACAAGATTACCAGACCTATGACTACATCTATGTAACATTTGAGCTTTCAAGGCAGCATCTCTCATTCAAACAACCTGAAACTTCTTACTGTTAGTAGCTAAGAGTGAAATTCCATTATCAGGATCTAACTCAAAACATACATTGTAGAGTGTCCTCAGAAAAAGGTATAAAAACTATTCAAAACTAAATTATTTGACCCCATGACTTGTTTTTGTCTCTCATAAGGCTACAGCTACAACTTTCACTGCAACACCCTCATCCCTCTTGCTTCCCAAAGAGCCTCTCTCTCCCCTTCCTCATTGCTAGGATGCCACAAGAAATTCCAACTTCAGAAGTAGCTCAAAGAATTTTGAGTATAAACACATTCACATGCCATCATCATCCATGTGTGTCACGGGGAGCATAAGCCAATTCCTTAAACCATCTGCATTGCAAATACTGAGCTTGAAAACACTACTGTAGGCTTGAGAAGTTGCTTCATCCTAATCAGCTCTCAGTCCTGTCCTACGTGGGAGAAAAGAAAAAGCATTGTTTAGTATTTTTCATTTCCATAAGGGGGAGCTTGTGCACAGAGGATTACTGGTGGTGACTCCAGCCCCAGAGACTTCACACAATTCCAGCACATTGAGCCCTACTTCGGCGTTAATGACCCTGCTCGGAGTTGCGGTGCAAGACAGGTGCCGCCACCTGTGCTCTTGACCAGCACCCACCCTGCCGCCCTCGGGAGCTGCAGGCTTGCAAAAGAGAGGACGGAAAACATTTCTGCATTCACCAGAAATATTCGACCTGTGCTCAAGTAAGAGTTCTCTTTATATAATTATATCAGTGGAAGGTTAACATTTTCATATAACGAATGTATCATTCATACCACCAACAATGCAAATTACTCTCTGTGTTTTGGAGATTGACTCTACCTAGTAAATATTAACGTTTATGGGATGAAAAATAATTGCAAGGGTTACACGTCAAGATCCGTGTTAGGGTTATGTGGTAACAGGCTATTGACTGCTAATAATTGGGCCTGGAATTAAAGATATTGCTGTAATCAGTCTTCAGGAAACAACACCCACGATTGAAGGGGAAGCAACCATTTCTACCTGTTTTGGAGGTGGCTAAGTAAGTAAATGGCTCATTAAAATTCAGACACTTCCCACTGCAGAGGCGGCAAAAATGTCATATATGAATTATCAGGTGTTATTAGTGAGTTTACATTTGCGAATTGGGTAATAAGCTGCAAACATACTGAATTTCTTACACAACACATAAAAACTTTTGTGGAATAGAGGTTAGGAATGAGAAGCTAACAGTGTAAAAACCTTCGAGGTGTAATTTTAGAGTTCTACTTCAAGTACCCTTGGAAAAAAATTTGTCTTCATGCTTAAACCTGTACTATTTTGAGAAAAAAGCAATGGCCACCATTCACCACTGTGTACAGCATCTGCTGAATTATCTCACCTTCATGATCTTCCAGGATTTCTGGAGTAAAACCAAGCTCCTGTACACAGCTTAAAGCCTCCTGTTCAAATAATTTTAGCCAGGGCTGCGATAGCCAGAAGCAGAATTCCTTTCCAAAAGTTTCACTTACAATTTTGTTTGTGCTCCATTTCTAATTTCTGTTCTGTCACTGTTAGAAATGAGCTAGATCATTAAAGCAAAATCTCCCAGTTCCTGCCCATGTACCTGTAATCTTTAAAGGTGACTTCTGAAAACACGTGCTTACACTCCTGGTACTCTAAAAACGCCTGACTTGGAAAAATGCCTTGCAAGCATCACTTTGTCACAGGCATCCCTTCTCTGCAAAGATACATTCAAAGACAGCAGGGAGCAGAAAACACCATCCCCAGTTACAGCTTCATGTCTGGTCAAAAAGAGTTGTTGGAAAAAGACAGAATAATCCACTGACAAAACCAGTGGGACTGTTTATTACAATTTTTCAAAGGAGAACTGGCTCTGAAGCTCAGTGCAGCTAGTATAACATAAACACATATTCTGATTTGGTCAATTATCATCTCTTATTTGGATAACATGATTTAAGTTCTTAGGCGTTAAATGCACACATATTCTATTTTTATTGGAGTAGATACTAAAGATTTTGTTGTCTATATACAGTAAAGACTATAACCCTTTCACATTAAAGAAACTGGCTCATGTGCACAGACTCCACGCTGCGTGCCCTGGATTATACAACATATAGGCTGCCTTTGACAGGGAGGCAACGCTACTGCAAGGCTACAGACACAAAACCTGTATAAATAATGAAGACAGGCCCAAGGTGTCACCGCTAGCCATTCTGTCCAGTAGAAGACAGGAGAACTCCTTTAGCTACCTTGCTGCAGATTGAAAGCATAAGTGCCCTGTCGTGTCTGCCATCCCTTATCTCCTTATTTTATTTTTTGCGTGATTCGGAATGGTTCACAAAACTTCACTTCTGTTCAACAGAGAAGTGACGAGATTTTTCACTTTCTTTTTCAGTTTTGAAATTAACTCAACCCAGATTGAGAGGTGCTACACACTTCTCCTCCATAACCTGGAAATGCCGTGTGTTGCGTGAGTCTCCTGCAGCTACGAGGGAGGGAATTCCACAGGAATACATGGAAGAGAAGCTTGACACATCAGAAAATCAAGTCACTTACTCAGGTGCCTGCAAATGGATTCAGGTGTATAATTTACCAGTTCAGTCAAAGGCTTTCCATGAGATCCAAAAGTTAAGCAAATTTTTGTTCTCCTCTCCTCATATACCAAACTGTAATAATTCTGTTTGCTTCTTCCAGTGCTTTTTTCTGTTTCTTATAAACAATCTGAGGCAGGAGCACTCTCTTGCTATTTGCAATTGTAGGACACAATTCAACAGGAAGCCAATTTCAGGTGAGGACATCATGCAAATAATGCAAAAGTGCATATAAAGTCAACTCTAGTGACAGGAAGCTTTGGTGGTAGGAGTCAAAGAACGCATTATATTAATTATTAAGATAGAATCATAGAATCACAGAATGGTTTGGGTTGGAAGGGACTTTAAAGCTCCCCCAATCCAACCCCTGCCATGGGCAGGGACACCTCCACCAGACCAGGTTGCCCAAAGCCCTGTCCAACCTGGCCTTGAACACTGCCAGGGAGGGGGCATCCACAACTTCCCTGGACAACCTGTGCCAGTGTCTCACCACCTTCACAGCAAAGAATTTCATTCTAATATCCAGTCTAAATCTACCCTCCTTCAGTTTAAAGCCATTCCCCCTCACCTTATCGCTACCTGCCCTTTTAAAAATAACAATAGAACAGTGAATTTAATCTCCTGAAATCTTTCAGTTAAATCTTACTAAAGTATATACTCTATCCCCACAAAGATTTATAGGCTTAATACAGGAATCAAGGAGAATCAGAATCACCTCCTGGCTTTAAACATCACTCGTTCTTGGGTGAGTAAATGGGTTGCCATGAAATAAAGTCCCTTTTTTAAATTCAAAGTAAACCGCACCTACATCTACAATCTGAGGAAACAGATACTGAGGAGATCCAATATCAGATCACAGTCATATTTCCTCTGGTACAAGACTAGGAGAGATCAGTCCAAAGAAAACTACTTAGCAGATTGAAGCAGCTGAAAAAAAAGTACATTTACTTGTTAATGTCTAATAGTCTCAGATGTCTATGGTACAAAGGAAAGTATTTGAACAGCTTAAAAGTTTTATGGTTAGAATAACATTCAATAAAAAATACATTTTTTGCAGGACTGGTTAAGAAACCGCAGGCAGGCGGGAATTCCGGGAAAGCCCAGAGGCAGCCACGTTCCTCCAGGGAGGAGCCTGTGTGGAGCAGGGAGAGGCCTCCCCACACCACCCTGGCACACCAGAGAAATAGGGAAGGGATGGTTGTGGTTTTTCTTATTTTTTTTCCCGTAAAATAGTTTGTCTGTCTTTGATCAGGCAGGTGGGCTTGGTCTCAAAGACATAGTTTTCTGTTAGGAAAATCCCAAATCCAAAAGCTGGGTCCTGTCTTGCAATCTCCCCAGAAATGCGACATGTTGCTTGTGTCACTGACACCCAACACATCCATGAGCTTGTTTAGAAACAAAGTCATGAGCTTTTGGAGCAACACTGACTCTGGACAGAGAGGTTCTGGGCCAAGCTTCAAATACACCCACCCCATGATTTATAGATTTGCATCCAAAACGGAGCAGGAGATTTACTGTTTCTCATGATTTAGGGAGCTGAAACTAGGTGAGATTCCTTGTTTTTTAAAGTTTGACCTAGAATTTTAACATGCCTTTGATTCCCAAATTCAAAGTGAAAACCAGAGAAATAAGCCCACATAATCCAGACCCAAGAACACATCTTCACAAAGCCCTATGAAGTGAAAGCACAGCTTTGCAACAGCTTTTTTAATTTCTTCCCTTGCAGGAGGCTTCTAAAACAGTAACTTCTGACTGCCCAAATACAAAATGTCCTCACTGTACTAATCTCAAATGGACTTAAATTTTTTTTTTTAAATCTAGTTAGAGATTATATGCACATCAAAAACCACATAATCTTGCACAAGCATCTGACAGGGTTTCCAGGAGTTACCTTCACTTTCTGTTGGTATTAACTATGGCAGTGTGAACTAAAGGACCATTAAGGTTGAGAGGAGAGGGAAATTCAAAAAAACAGTGGAAAAAGGACACTTGTATACTATTCACTAGTGTTTCCCTGACAGGAACCTTTCCACCCTTGAGATCCCCAAAAACACCAGCTCAAGGTTTGCTGCACAAATGAAGAGCCAGGTCAGCACATTGGTGGATGTGTCCATCTGCATTGGGCAGATGCACTTGCTACTGTGAAGGGGCACGTAGAGTATGGCAAGAGGCAATTGCCTGCGATGGATCTGCACCGAACAAGAGGACAAACCGGTGTCTTCATACTTGCAAATGAAAATATTCAAGTGAAGCTGCTAAATAGTCAGGCAGTTGCACAGAACAGCTGGTGGCAAGGCATGTAGCAGCCACTATCCTGGGAAAATATTCTTCAGTTCTTTCTCTATGAGAACCACTCCAGAATTACAGGTATCTATATGTATTTTTAACATGACAGTCCACAATACTACATAGGCACATGCACTTGTGACACACACAGTCCTAACAAACACAGATCCTTTACCTTCCTGGCCCAAAGTCTGCAGGGCTGAAGCTCCAATACTCCACCTCCAGAACAAATGCCAGTAGACAAATTTCCCTGGATGCATTAGAAGGTGGGACATCTCTTTGTTCTGTAAGTAGAATTATGTACCACTACCCATACATGGAGTACTTTGCTACCATAAAACATTATTGCGATATTTAACCCTGGGGGGAGACCACACTGCATGCAATACTGAAGAAAATTACAGAGTAGCAGGCAAGCAGATATGGAAAGACAAGTATTTTTACTCTCGGACATTGGTCCAGATGTATCCCTTCGAATGTGCTCACACACAGCCTGTTTTACTCTCCGTATCCCCACTGCACTCTCTTGCCCTTAGTTCAGTTTTACCCTCTTGTACCTCCTGCTATCTTCTCTTTCTAAGTTTTAAAGCATCTCAATTAGCAGGCACTACAACAGGCAAAAAAAAAAAAAAGGTTGTGGTCTCGGAAGAAGATACCCTCTCTCAGTAAAAGAGACTGAATTGAACTCTTCTCTCATGCAATAAAAAGTGATAACATTCTCTCTTACCTTCTACTCCCCTGAAGCCAGCTAGACAGATGTCCCACCAGAAGGTAAGCAGGTCTGATCTAGCTTACTGTGAGGGAATAAAACATCAGTTGTAAATGAGAGTTATCAGAGAAGACATCCAACTCCTTGAATGCATGCATCTAAGCAACTGCTTGAAGAACCACTTCTCCACAGGTTTTCTAGCATGAAACAGCAGAACAGTAGCTTTGGGAGGCTGCTCAGCAGTGTACGTGAATTACCAACCAGGCTTGGACCCCCTCGTGGTTGAATGATGGTAACGCAAATCCCATTACATCCACAGATGCCACTAGTTGAAGGCACTGGAGAAAGCAAAAGGCCATCATTGAGCTACTGTTGCACCTTTCAAGCCAGGAAAGGTTTACGTTAATACTGATGAAAATTACTTTTGTATCATTTGGGCTTTTGAAAAACTCATTTAACTTTTACAGCCTATATAGATGAGCAGCAACACTCTAGTTCCTGCAAGCTGCCACTCTACTGTTTAGCTACTGGCATGAATTTGGTCACTGTCTAAAACTGCCTGCAAACAGACAAAAACCTTCTTGTGGCTGTGATCAACATGACTCAGTTGGAATGATTCACTATCAGTGAAAAGGTAAAAAATGCAAGGAAAAGACATGGATGTTAATTCTGAAAAACTGATGAGTGACTTGAGCATTATTTGGTGATACTGAGTTGAGCTCTCCATAACTGATGTCTATAGCAGTTGTTTTAGAAAATGTGAATGGCACAAAAGTGAAAAGTCCACATGGCAAGTTACCTAGAAACTTCTGCTAAGAAGGGACACATGGCATGAAACCCCCTCTCAACCCAGCCCAGCACCTCATTCCTTGGGGGCTGCTCTGATGTGCTCCCCCTGATGCAGCCCTACGATCTCTGCTCTCCACTGCCTCACCTACGTGTCCAGGCTTCCACGCCAATGCCACACAGCGTTAATCACAAGGCCATACCCACCCTGTACCAGAGTAGAGACATGTAATCATTACTACATGGTTTTCATTGCAATTTTCTTGCTTTTCTGCTGGGTATGTAATGTGGTTTTGGAACCGACGGCGAGATAGGCCCATGGTTTTATGAGTGCCAAACCCAATGACATCTGCTTTGCTGCACAATTCTAGCCGGACAGCAACCGTGAACCTTCCTTGAAGCTTTTCTTGCAGATGGGACAATCTCCTTCTGCATGGAGTCCCTGCTGTATGCAAGAAAACAATGTCCACAATGGCAAGATCCAAGGCTTCTACCACTGTGGCACTGGCCAGGTCCTGTCCTACCCGGACTCAAGAGAAAGCGATCACCGTCCTTTTCCATAACATCTGGTTGAACCTGGCCAAAAGCTTCAAAAGTTGCCTGAGAACATCCCCCCTCACCCAGACAGCATGACAGCGTAACCATTGTTTCTACTGGAAAAAACCTAAAACATATTCTTTGTGTTAAGATGTTAGTTAAGAAGGCATGAAGGAACAGGCAGGGCTCCTTGTGCTAGCTGGCATAACCATATGATAAAAAAGAATCTGCATGCTTGGAAGCTTGCACTCAAGCTGACAAACCAGGTGAGGGATAGAGAAGACACCAAAGCATGAGAAAATGAAAGCCTAAAAGTCCCAGTCTGGCTGAGCAAAGCTGGCTCTGCAGCACTGTCCAAGAGATGGTGCAGCAAGGCTCTGTTACTTGTTGGAAGCCTTCTGATAAACTTCTCTGGTGTGTGGCAGTGCCAGCTTACACCAGTGAAAAGCGTATGTGGGACATTTCAAGAAATCACTTTACTAGGAGAAGAAAAAAAGGTACAGGCAATTTTTGTTTCTGAGAACTAGCTTTCCAAATAGAAAGTTCATTTTCTTACTCAGAACGATTCCTCACTTCAGCTGTAAATGCTAAAATTTACATTTTAAATAGTTCTAACATTGTACTAAGTCAAAATCAAGGCAAGTGTTCCGAGATGATCGTTCTTTCTGAGACCTTTTTTCTTTGCAAAGTGAGAGACAACAGACATGGGAAGCTTTTATTGCAAGTGACAGAACATCAGGCTTAAAGAAGGAGGCCTTGTCCCTGCTATTAAGGAATATAAAACTACTGACTCCAATTAAGTTTTGTTCCATTTATATGGGCATAGAATGGAGTCTTTTAAAAGAAAAGTCAATGGGCTTCAGGCAGCAGTCATGACAGGGAGACGCTACATGAAAACTGCTTTTATTCACGCTCCCAAGACATCTATCCTAAACTAAAGGCTATAGGTGCTGACAAACTTCAGCACTACAGATTAAACCAAGACAGGAAAAGTAATTAAGGGCAAAAAATAAACAAATTAATATTTTCATTATCTTGGGGATGAAAGGTTTGTTTGACTGGCATTATTAGTCTTCTAACACAAGCCTTTAGCTTTGCTTGGAAGAATACTGGATTCTCTATGGGATGCCAAGTCATGAATCCATCAGAAAAATCTATTTTTGAAATCTTTCTATCACACTACTAAAGCAAAAAGTTGTGTTGACAAAAGTGCCTGTTGCAACCGACATAGCCTTTCCTTGTTCGCTGTTTTAAGAAACACAAAGAAGGCTGGGACTAAGGGATTTATAAACGTTAAGCAAACCCCATCCCTTTCATGTGAAATCTGTCTCACTTTGCCCTTAGGTTGACATTTATTGTTTAAAAACCTTGAGAAAATGTACTGAGGAATTGCCCATTCCCATCAGTTCAAGTATGAAATGTTTAAAGTGCACATATTTCATCTAGTGCCAGGTCCAGGATCACAGCCAGGTCTTGTTTGACAACCAGATGAGTAACACAAAGGGGTTCCCCTTATGAAAACGTTTAGATATGAGAGCTGGCATGGGACAGCGGATCCCAGCGTACCCTGCTGGGACTCAGAGTCCAGGCATGTGTGGGGCAGATGGGCAGACACATGAAAAGTGAGTTGCCACACTGAGCTGGGAGCAATAGGATTGAATAATCAGGTGGGTCAATTTGAGGGTCACTTTCTATTGCACCGTAACTCATAGATTTGCTTAAGGGTGTGTCTCCGTTTAAGGCTCAGGGCAAGCCCAGGGAGCAGGATTTTCTCTCTATTGTCCCCTACCCTCCCAGGGGAGGATTAAAAAAAAGGGAATAGAGAAAAAGATGCTTCGCACGAGGTTGGAAGTTAAGACTAGAACAAGTTTAATGAAAAGCAACAGGGGGAAGGAAAAGGGAATTAATAAAGGACAAAGGATATTTAACTATACACAAAACCCAATCCCAGCAGTCCCCAGTGGAAGCGTCCGAGCAGTGCCTCGTGGCCGCTGTGACCGCTGTGACTCGTTGCCAAGGACCGCAGTGGTGCCAGGAGCAGGTGGTGGTGGATGCTGCGGGAAGCCGATGGTGGTGGATGCCGCCGAGCACGTGGAGCTAGGCCCAGCCGTCCCGAAATGCGACAGGAAGCAGCCCAGGAAAGCCAGGAAAAGCCTGCGAAAAACTCGGG
>NW_010179462.1:57778-65513 GCF_000695765.1 Mesitornis unicolor
GACCCCCAGGGTCCTACAGACACCACCTGTCCTTCCCTTTCAGGCTGTTAACCCTAAAACCATAACAGGGTGTTAAATGGAAACAATTTTAAGAACAAAAATGAAAAGTGATCGCACATTGCCTGGAGGTTAAGTAATGCTGATGTGCAAGTTTGAGATTACTCAGTACACACCCTGACTGTGCCTTCAGCATGGGAACAGGTTTGCCCCAAAAGTCTCTGGACACAAAGTATTAACAAAAGAGGAGATGAGTGGTATTTTTTCAGGGTCTTCCTTTTTCTTGTATTTCTTCTAATCCTAAATTTCATCCTCAACTTTAAAATAATTTCTTCCAAATTAATTTAAACAGAAGTGTTGTTACACTGTCGGGGACTATTAGATAAACCACAACTTAGGGATCTGGCTGTCATCTTTAACATTATTATCCAGGAGAACTGAAACAGTCTTGAGATCACCTTGAGGCAGTGACACTCCTGTCAGCCCAGTCTCTACTACCAGATCTCGTGGGGTACCACCACGCTCCATGCATGGCCTCTATGCACTCACCTTAACTTTTAGCATTTCTTGGACTTCAGCCACACAGTGTCTGTCATATCTCGAGAAAGACTTACAAATGGCATAGCTGGGGATTTTTGTGTTTAAGGAGGAATCTTCTCTGCTTATCTGAAGGTACTTAATAATGGCAAGAATTTTCCTAGGTCCTTCAAACATCTCAAATTTAAAACTTCTAGTGACTATGAGGTGCATCTATTTAACAATGTTTATTAATGTGAGGCTTATATTCTAAATTTTGTAGTTTAAAAAGGACTAGAAATTCAGAACAGTTGCTACAAATGATGATACTGATCAATACCAGAGTCTACATGAATGACAGATGATGGCAAATGTGTTTCAATTAGATGTGCTTAGCAGATTTTCAAGTTCTGGTATTTTCAATTGAACTATGAATTTTGACATTTAAAACCTAAAAATAGAGATGTTTTCAGCAGGGAGGTTTTTAAATTTAAAATTCAAAATACATTGGGGAATGAAAGATAGAAATCCGAATTAAAGCAGTTTCTCAGTCAGAGGTGACATGTGTTGACCACCTCACTGTCACACCAGCATGCCCAAGGGCTGTCAGGCAGCTATGTCTTCTCTTGAAGTCACTGTATAATGACCACATAGTTACGGTAAATTAAACTGTGGTATTTTGCTCTAATTCAGTAAATATTTTGCATGAAGAGAAGGTAACATGATCGCAAGGAATTTCTTGGCATGGGCCACTTTCCCAATTAATATTTACCAGTCATCTCCCTGTCATTGCACCACATCATTTCCAAAATCCTCACAGCTATGCACATACGGCTCTCCAAAGACACATCTGAGTTAAGAGGAATCTTCTTTTGCAGCTCTTATGAGGTTCAGCTGTTTCTACAGCACCATTTGTAAGCTCTGATTCTCTGCTTTCACCACCACCTGCAGATAATGCGGGGCACTGGTACACAGCAATGTGTGCAATTCAGTGCCTCAGAACATGAGACATACTTAACAGAGCTAAGCATCAGTCTTCTGAGTTTCTGGTAGAAAGGTATTTCTAAGATATAGTTTAAGTTCTGACAGAAGAAACAATGCAAAATTTTAGTAGAACAAACTGAACCTCTCCATCAAAGTAATCCAGACTTTGGACTGAAGGGTGTGTCACCACTTTGGCTACAGCCTGACCATCAGAAATTTTATTCAGATTTTCTCAAGGAGAAACCCTGACCATTACACCATTACAAACTAGCCTCAACACTACTAAACAAGCAGTGCAAGAATGTGCTTATAATTACCATATTCAGGAACTTACCTGTTCTTGAGCAATTCGGAACTGATCTGAAAGCCTCCAATTACTGTCCAGGATACAACTGGAATCAAGAAGCATATTGCCTAGTAAGCTACTTCAAAAAAGCAAGTTTGGAACAAGCTGAATACATTCATTCATTCATACATGCAGAAACTGTCCTAAGTTGCATTTGTAGCTTATCGTCCACACCCCAGGTAACAAAACACAATTAAATGACAGTCATTGCAACCATTAACGAACACTTACAAGTGCCCTAGAGATACAAATTCATTGGTACCTGTTCTCTGCTCTTCAACAATTAACTACCAATACACACTAAGTTTAAAGGGCTTGTGATGGTAAAGGGCAACAATTAAACATTTTTGTCTCTCACTGGAAAACCTGAGAACAGCAGGCCTGTGTTGCTGCCTGCAGCTTACAAAGCAGAGTGCCTGGAGGTACACAGACTCAAACTATCCCCTCTGCTCCTGCGACAACACGATCCTAGTGATGTGGTAACATCATCCCTACAAGGACTGATACCACATTAGTTTAAATGGAAGGTAGATTAGGGTTGACTTTGGCATAACTATAAAATACCCATGACATGAATGCATACTCAGGATGAACTCCTCTAATGTCAATACAAATAACTTCATGTTGACTCAAAGGTTAGAGAGGGCTTTCTGACAGCCTCCTCTTCCAACTGTTCTTCCAACCACTCTTCCAAACATTCCCTCAATTTTAAAGCAGAACCTACTCAGGAGACCATCACAGGATAATTCAGGTTGGAAGGGATCTCAGGAGATCCTCTAGTCCAACCCCCTGCTCAGAGCAGGTCAGCTATGAGATCAGATCAACTTGCTTAGGGCTTTAACCAGTCTGGTTTTGAAAATTTCCCAAGGGTGGAGGCTGAACAGCCTCCCTGGGGCATCTCGTTCCACTGCCACGTCATGATCTGGCATAAACCCATGGCTATTTCAGTGCGCCTACTCTGTGGCCCTTGCTGCACACCCCTGGACATCTGCCAGTTGCATATAAAATCTCTGATGAAGACAAATTTTCAAGTGCCTGTCTTACTGTCAGCAGCCTCCATGGCTAAGGAGTCATAGTGTCTCATGGTAAGAGGGATCGTGTTCGGAGCTGACAGTGAAATCCCTTTCCACCTACGCCTGAAAACCACACTTTGTGCTTCTGTTTCAGAGCACCTTCAATGCTTCTCCCATTTCGCTGTAGAACTGCTCCGACACACATTGACACTGCTGCAGTGGCTGACAGCAGCTTGTAATTCCAGAGCTAGGATTGCAAGTGGCCTTCAGAGAGTTCTGCACTGCTACCACTTTCTGAAGTACCGTGGGGAATGAAGTCTGATAAAACCGCTTCCAGTGATAACAGCAAACACAGAGAACACACAACTAAGATTTAATTTATGTACCTAGTTGAAGAAACTGGCAGGCTATTTCATATGCTTACAAATCAAATGAGCAAACTCAGTGTTCAATACACTTACACACGCCCTCTTCTATTTAGTATAGAGTAACACATTTTTTTCTCTTTCATCATCATTCAGAACATGATCCTACACTGAATGCAACTGAGACTGCTGCATTTGCTTCAATGACTTTGGCACTGAATCAAATTAGCATTCAAAAATAGAATAAATTTATTTTTACTAGCCAAAATGCCGTGGATGAAGTAATCTCCACTTACAAGAGCACAGTACTCACTTCCCCTCCCTAACATAAAAGTGCAAAAATATACATAAATGTGTGTTGATTTCTTGGACAGGAAACAACAAATAATTTAATTTCAGATATATATTAGAAACACTGTAAATTAAACACAGAGTGTTCATACCCAGGAGTACCCTCACTGTCATCCTTACATGGTTTGCAGGATTTACTGTTCTGGATCACTGCTGATTACCAAGTCAGACCTGTACCTCAGGTCTCACCTTGAGTCTCCCTCTGATCAGAGGCCACCTACAAATGGTGAGATCTGCTCCTGGTTTATATAATTTTGGGATAGAAATGAGATGTTACTGCCTCATCTTCCTGTTAACATTGCAGAGCCAGGTGTTACATCGGCGTGATTTCAGTTCACATGGGGTGAGAAATGCTGAAAGTGGAAAAAGGCAGGTTATCTTCTCTCGGCTCTGTGCCATGCCGAGAAAAAGCCCACAAAACATTTCTGTCTGAGACTGAGCATTCAACACTGACAGAACAACTGAGAAACAGAGACCTGTATTTCTTACAGACATTGATACACACTAAACTATCGTCTTGCCTTCATGCTGCGCATCTGCATGCATTACAAGGGAAAAAAATGGTTGGCAGAGTAACAGTAGCTAATTGCATGATTAACTTACCATGGCAAAACTTGCAATTTGAGAATTTTACAATTTGGTGCTGCATTTCAGGTGTGACCCTGCCTTACGCTGCTGGGTGGCACACCTGGGTAGAGAACGCTATTAAGAGATGCTGTGACACAGGAGCTGACTAAACAGTGCTGCGTTTTGGTGAGGTACCCCTGCTCTGATCAGACCTGGGAGCAGGACATGGCATTTCTGTCCTATTTTGTGTCAATCCTTCATATTGCTCAGCTGACTGCCAGATAAATGGCTGCCAAATAAATTGACCTTGTCAATTTTAAATTGTCAGTTATCATCATTACATTAGTGAAAACAGCAACGTGCCTGGAATTATACCAGTAAGAACATGCTCTCTGACAATATGATTTCTTCCCATGTGCAATAAGCACATTAGTCCACAGTACCTTTACACTAATGTCTGCATTACACAGCTCATACTGTTGTAATAATAACAATATTCTCAAAGCTGGGAAGGGCTGGGAGGGAGTTAGATGCTAAATAAAGCATTTTTGTTGATTTTATATTATAGCAAATATGATTTTGTTTCCAAATTCCGATAACATCCTTATAGCAGCCAAGTCCAAGCCTGCATGCTGAGATCAGCGCACAAGTTACTTGCTCGTAGGGCCCAAATAATGGTTTGATTTTATGTAATGCTCATCTTCCCAAAGGATCCACGAGCCCCTTAGCACGTGTCTGAACTGAAGTATGGCCAGCTTTCGGGCAGAACAATCACCATACACCAATTGCCATACACCAGTCCTTCTGCTGGGTTAACACAGTCACTGTCCATCCTTTAAGAGGCTACATCCTTTCCGCAGATCTTACACAGCTACCGTTGCATCTCAGCATTGTTTTAGGCATCAATCATTAATGCAGAAAAATGTTTTGCTCAAGTCACGCTGACACACATTTCCCCTCTTGCTTGACAAACTGGCTGATTAGGACTGATTTTAGGTCCAAGTATGGTCATGAGATAGATATAACTATTTTTGCTTATTTTTTCTGTACTTAAGTCTTTAAACTTACACTCGTCTCCATGATTTTTTTCTCCCAGTATTATACTTCACAGCACTTAAAGACTAAGTCTTACAGATGCATCTGCAAAGAAACTGCCATCCAAGATGTTAAATGCCTGTGCAGCACTGCAGAGCGCAGTTCATATTCACAAGAGGTTTCCACTAACTTGCAATTCCTGCACTGCCTGACACTCTTCTCCACAGCTACACAGACTTTGCTCTATAGGATCCTCTGGCACTAGAATCAGATGTTTCTTTCTGTCCATCTGCCCTGCTTCCCATTCATCTCCCTCCTCCTCCTATCCCCTACACATCCCTGTAGCAACAAAAACTCTGACACTGCAGGGTCTGCAGCAGCAGCAGTGACCTCCCTTGGCTTCGCAGGTGCAGGGAAGCAGACACCACTCCTGACAATGCTGAGCGTGGCCATGTTCCAGGAGTTTCACTCTGGTGCTTCTTTCGATGATCCAGGCATGGTAATGGCAGAAGAATGGAGGAAGAGAAAATAATTTCCCATAACATAAAGCCAGGTGAAGGCACGTTCAGCTTCCCAACTGCAGTGGCCATGAATGAGTGACAAAGAAGACCATGCCTCATTTTTGCAGTGCTCAGAGGGATGAAGGAAAAGGGCTGGTAGTGATGCTCCCATCAGTCCAGTGACAGCCTCATCTAACCAGGCTACACCTGCCACACAAGCCAGGATTTCCAACAGACACAATGCCGTAGATAAAGCAACAGCCAAGTCTATGCAGCAAAATAAAGATAACACATAATGCTCTGGCATAGATAAGTATGAATAACAATTGCAGTATAGTCGCAAAACCATGGACACTTAACATTCACAAGCAACCCGAGCTTCCAGGATTCCAGTAAACACACACTGTCACTGTCACAGTTCCTCACCTCCCCTGGACAGAGGCACCCTACAGAAATTGCCACAAACCCTATCACCTCCACCATGTGCAGCACACTTACCCCACAAAGCTTATGTGTGAGTTACAGACATTTCCGTCTATCAATTCACCTCCTAAACTGTGTGTGAAGTTGGGTGTGTTTGTGATTTGCTGTGAACAATTACTTTTTCAAAAATAAGCACCTGTGCTCCTGCTTTCATCTGCCCTTGCCTGGTGTAGTTCTGCAGATGAGTTGAACTGCAGGCTCTGGCACACTCTACACCTCCCATTATCAATTAAACTAAATGCACAGACATTAAGAACAGTTTTAATTTCATTGTAACAACATGTTGAGCTTCTTTTGTTGCTGGATCTTTCAATCTCCAAGTCCCCCCTACCAGCCACTTCCTATGACCAATGGAAGGTACTGACACCAACCAACATGCTAGATTACCTGGAATGAATTGCCTTGTGTTTCAGCATGTGTCCTTCAAAGGGATGGCACGCACTCAGTTTGCTGTTTCAGAGATAATGTTGGTTGTTAGCACACTCACCAGTTTACCAAACAGAAAATGCAATGCTCTTCCTCATCTCCTGAAGAAAAGGAGAATTACTAGTGGTTTCTAGGCAGATTTTTTACAGCTTTTTTGCCAGCTGTTTTGAACAATGTTGTCTCAAAGATGACAGCCTTTTTAAGAGATGTAAAATTTGCAGGTTAGTGTGCTTCAGTCATGCCTGTCAAATGCTCAGCATTTATTAGATGAGCTTCAGTCATTTTTACTTCTACCACAAACACCTTTCTCTCTTCTTGTGACTCATGAGATCACTAATTTGCAATTTTTGATCTATTAAAGGGTAATTTTCCAAGAACTGGGCTCAGAATAGGAGTAAGTCACTAAATCTTCCAATGTCTCTAAGGATACGGGATTGTTACAGATTTTCTCAGGTCAGCTTTTCACATGGTTTTCAACTGCATGATTTTCAATAGTGCTGTGTTAACTTAACCAGTTGCTTCTCCCTCTACTTGAGTTCAAAGATCCCCAAATCCTCCTCCTTCCCACAACAGCCTCTTGTTCAAGAAGAGGTAGAGCACAGTCTCCTCTTGAGAGATGCAAAACAGAAGGAACTGGGAGGAAAAAGAGCCAGATATACATGTTGATATACAGACACCGTGATACTCTGAAATATAGTACCCTCCATTACACTGATTTTTTAATATACAAATTAGTTATGAATTCTAATTACTAAATTCTTTGAAATTATTGATACATATTACAGCTGTTGCTTTGTTTCTTATTTCTGAGGCACAGCGATCATTTATTTACAAAAAAACATTTGCCATGAGAACATGTGGTAAACAAGATGAAATAGATCAGTCTGAGATTTCCATGTCAGACTCTTGTATTTTGATGGCTGTATTATAACGGGCAATTATTGTGTGAATTATAGAGATCTACCATCAGCTTTTACCTTCAGTGCTCTGATATGACTCTTCCATTCAGTGGGAAACTTGTATATGCTGCTAAGTGTGATGGACTCTCAGATTTATGCACAGGCCACGAGAACGTCTGGCTCTGGGAGGAAACAATTTCAAGGACAGTGTTTTTTGGTTGGTTGTTAGTCGGGAGTGAGGGGGTGTTTGGTT
>NW_010179462.1:65539-79489 GCF_000695765.1 Mesitornis unicolor
TCCGAGCATCTTCCTTTTTTCCTTTCTTCTATGGATAAGCGACATGCAGGTATGATCCATCTCCCTGGAGAAATGTCCCCATCTGATGAGGTGAGCACCACAGGTGCTCTTATGGCAATTGCAGTGCTACCTTGAGGTCTGGCTGTGCATTGTGGGCAAATTGGGGTATACACAGTATGGTTTTGTAAGAGTAGGAACAAGGAGCTGTTATTCCTTTTTTCCTTTCTTCTATGGATAAGCGACATGCAGGTATGATCCATCTCCCTGGAGAAATGTCCCCATCTGATGAGGTGAGCACCACAGGTGCTCTTATGGCAATTGCAGTGCTACCTTGAGGTCTGGCTGTGCATTGTGGGCAAATTGGGGTATACACAGTATGGTTTTGTAAGAGTAGGAACAAGGAGCTGTTAATTTTCTGTGTGTGGTAATCTGTTGATTACTGCCTAGATGTTGATCAAAACACTGAGTAAATCTGTGCTTAAGAGACAGACACAATCATAGAAGAATGTGAATCCCTAAGTGGACTCTGAAAGTCACTGAGGCAGGAAGGTTTTTGCCAACAGCTTTCATGCAAATTACTTTGTAAAATATTAAAAAAAAATCACTGTATTTGAGTTGCTTTTGCCAAACTAGCCAAAAAACGATAGCTATACCCATTTACCAGGCCAATTATTTTCAATGAAGTCATGAATCTACCTCTGGCCTCTGTTCTGTAGAAGGATTCACAGATATTTCTGCTCATGCCCTTGTCTTCGTGCCAGGACCAGTACTGAGAGGAACCTCTGCTGAGTCATTTCAAGGTGTGAATGCAGGAAAAAAAAATAAAAATGCAAGTTTCTGTTGGATTAGTTTTCCACCAGCTTAATGTGACAAAATCGCTCAGCCCAGGTTCTGATCAGTGAATCCATCAATGACAGTTCTGGCTCATTTTCCTTCTTCCAGAGCCAGTCAGACATGTGAAGAGATAACTGGAAAAAATGTAGATACAGATGTACTTAAGATGCCCCAATGAAAGAAATGAAAATTACCTGACCTGACAGAATCAATACAGACTCATTAACTGCTGTGAAGATTAATGGACTATGAGAAGAGTTGGGTATGCAGTCATTAATCTTTCCTGGGACCTGGCATAAGTAATGAACTCTGTAACTTCCCTTCATTAGCAAATCCATACTGTGCAAACTAAGGTAAGTTACATGGGCAGCCTCAGCCTAATTTCTCAGTTTCTCAGCTTTTGTTTGCTGCAACAGGAATGTGTAAGTGGAGCATCCAAGAAAATGCTTCAGATTTTCTCCAGACACCTAACTGCAAACCACTTACTCTTTAACTCCTTGTTCTCCTGTCAAAAAACAAGTTCACTCCACACAATTCAGGCTGCACATCTGGTTTTGGTATTGACCACCATGGCTTCATGTAAGCTCACAGCAAAGCCAGGAATTCAATGGAAACTTTTTCCTTCTAGTTGTTTAATCGCTGCAGACCTAACCCTTCATTCTCAACAAAAGGTTGGCGAATTTCTTCCACAAGCACAAGTCAGTGAGGAATTGCAACCAGGTACTATGTTATAGAGGCACTATGAGACACAGAAGATGTACTGCAAGGTGCAAGACTAGATCCTACAGTGTATTTCTCTTCCTGTGCTGCACTCGGCTGAGGAATCATTTTTCCCTCCCTCAAGTATCACTGGAAGATGAACATTGACATGAAGAGACATCAGACCCAGAGCACATGTCCTCACGTGGCATGTTGCTCCCCAGCCCCACTTCCACAACACCCGGAGAAAGGAAGGCACGCACAGCGGGTGGCAAGGCCCTCAGTGGCCATCCACACCCAGGGGCCTCACCAGGAAGGCAGGGGGAAGCACACACACAAACTTCTTCAGCTCTGAGACCTCCAGTTGCTGAAGGCACTAAATTCAAGTGAAAATAAAACCTGCACTCAGACCCAAGCTGTTAACAGAGAGGAGACATGCTGACATAGGAATAACTTCCACTCAGGTTGGCATATTTGATCTTTCAGCATTAATAATCAGTAAGAGCTGTAGGATGTCTCAAAACGTAATGTGGCACAAGCCAGGACAACCTTCAGTAGGGGAGGAGACACAAACTACATCGCTCAGGAGTAACCCCAAAAGGCTCCAAGGCATCTTTTTTCAACAGACAATTTCTCACCCTTGCTTTTCAGGTTAATAATTAACTTCTGACCTTCAGCAGCAGAAAGTCATTTCTCTCCCATGCCCACCTCACTGACTGAATCTCTTTAGCCATGCCATCCTCAACCTACCCGGTGCTCGCCACCAGAGGGATGGGTGGCTTCCCTGTGTAACATCAAGGCATTCATGCACAAGCCTCTAATACTCATCATTTGTACTTCCATGGTACTTTCAATCACCTACAGTGCATGACAAAACCAAAAAAAGGTCTGGATCGCCACTCTCAGATACACTCAGAAAAAGAAAAGGAGAACACACAATAATAATTTCAAATTCTACTTTTGCAGCCCAACAGGGGAGAAGCTCAAGCTACACATCCCTACCGGTAAACAGAGAGGACCTGAGTATTATTTTTGCCAAGACTGTATCTCTGCATACATTCAAAGGTTGAAACAGATCTTGTAAGTACTTAACACTAAATGATATCATCCGTAACGCTATATGAGAAGCTTTAAAGGCAGATTCGTATAGAAAATAATAAATCATCTGCCGAAATGGCTAGCAGCCAAAGTGACGTTACTCAAATACCATCTCCACTGTGGCTATTGCAGCTGAACCGGGCATTCCCCAGAGGTGTGTTTGTGTTTGGGAAGAGATGCTGCCGTGGCGATACCCTTAATCACGGGTGGGCCCCTGGCCAGCACCTGGCACCCGGCCCGGAGAGAGCAGATCCCTCCAGGGACAGCAGCGAGAAGCTGGAGGTTTGTCACACTGCTCCAAGTAGGAGGGAGAAATAGCGATGAATGGGACTTACTCTTTCTTGAAGAGCTCATCAGGGGCATGAGGCAGAAACTGAACTATGCATAAACTGAAAATATAGTGGTTTAGTCCTACTAATGCTGTTGTGTAGTTCCTCTAGGTACATGGGCAGAAGTTAACTGCAGACCACTCTGTCAACGGGTGTGCCTCCAGCATCTGCTGCCAAGGAGGCTGGAGGAAGATGCTCGGTGATTTTATGCAAAGAAAAGGTCTGTATGACTGCAATACGATGGTGCCTCTTAGTGGATCCCTCACACTGTAAATATTTACTTTCTTGCACCCTCAAAGTTAACATTTTGGCTTGAATTACATTAAATGTGCCATAATAAATAAAACTTTTCATGTCTATGACTTGGGGAGAACAAATGGATACACTTGCTAGAAGCTGTTAGAAGTAAAACGCTCCTCTTCTCCAAAAACAGTCCAGAAGAAGAACCCATTTATAAAAACAGAAAAACAGAAGCCCAACATTTATACGGTAGCAGCAGCACTCCTCCACTACAAGAAAATTATTTGGTTTAATTACCTCTTTAGTTCCCTTTACTCATTGTTTGCATCCCATTCTGCTGGTCTCCTGAAGAGGCTAGTCCCACCAATGTATATGTTTTCTGATTTGGTATTTGTACCTAGAGAAACTTCTGCACACAGTATAGTACACCACACTCAGAAATTTTAATCCCACAGATCCTCTAGCATGTTTTAGGGATTTTTCCACTTCTTCTATGCGCTAAGCTGCCTTCCCTGAACTGTTATAAACTTACACTGCCAGAACACCACTTAACCAAAACCCCCCAGTCATCTGCAGGGCCCTGTGTTTTCCAGATTTCCCAGGGACTGACTTGGCGAAGGTCAGATGTGCTCCCCTCAGTTTTACTCCATGAAGTTCTTCATGTGCTGAAGTCAGGCTTCAGTGCACAAACATTTAGGCATGTGTGTTAGCTTTCCTTGAAAAACAATCTTTGTGCTAGCATACAAAAACTCTGAAAATTTTTGATGACTCAGGATTCTTTAGAAAACAAAGAGAGCTCTGCAAGGAAATCATCTGTTAGTTGCAAAGCCCCATCTTTGTACCTCAGCTCATTGTCTCTGAACCAGTGATGGACAGTGCCATCTTCTCGCTAGCTGTCCTGTTCAAGGCTTGGAGCAGGGAACAGTTTTCAGTCTCCTCCCACCACAGAGCTGGGGTGCCCACATGCTACTGCAGTACTACCAAGTAGAAAGTCAGTAAAGAACAATTTTCAGTAATAAACACATGACTAAATTAGAGTACCTACTATCTTCTCACCAAAAAAGGATCATTAAAGACACAGCATGAAGAACATTGTGCTGAGAGCACAACTAATATTGTTGTGCACAACTGAGTTGTGCTTCTCTGCTCTAAATACAGGCAGCACCCAGATACCGGGCTAGCAATAACCTACCCCACCAGTCATGGGAAATGACTCTTTGGAGGACACAAAGACATTCTGACAGCTTTCAGATACAAAATTATATTTTCCACAAGAGGGGAAAAAAAGAGCACAGATTTGATGACTTAATTTCTGTTCTCCATCTGTTTGCAGGACTGTGTGAGCAGCAAGCACGTGGCTGCATCTGCACCACCTCCCACCAGCCTCCTCCTGGGACCCCGAAATGTCCCCTTTCCACCCTAGGTGCTGTACAAGGTCAGCACAGACTTGCTGATGGATTTACTGAGTACACGGGGATCGGGTCATGAATCATGCGTGCTAAGACCACCTGCACAGGATGTCCAGGCATGGGTGAGCTAGGAGAGGGCGGCTGCTACAGAAAGGGACAACGCTCTTCAGGGAAACCTCTAAATGCAAAATAACTGTGGAAGTTCATGCAGAGGAGAGAACCATGTACAATTATTTCAATAAGGAATGTGTGTAAAAAAATAATTTTAAAGGGCCACTACATTATGGACGTAAAGCAGAGAAATGTTACACTGACATGGAGAACAGATAACTCTCTAAGAATGTATAGGATGTCCCCAGCCATTTGCTGGTCTGAGTACTGCATGGATGCAAATGTGTGGTCTGACTTTTACAAGGGCGAGGCATAGAAAATCCCGTTTTTGAGGACATCAACATTCATCAACAAAAAAACCTGCAAGTTGCAGCTATACCAGCACCTTGAAAAAAAGGTCTCAGGAATCTGAAATAAAGGACCCAGAAGGACCAGGATCCTCCCCACTGCCCAGGCTGCTCTGGCAAGGCTCTGACATGGTGATGGGTAAGCGTACAACCACCACACTGGTCCTCATGCAATGGGGCAAACAGCCATAACCTCACAGTTGCCTTCAGCCTTAGAAGCAGCTTTGGACACACTGCAGAAACTTCCTTAGTGCAAGGTGGTGGGAAAGCATAAAGCCTACATCTGCTTTCATCAGGTTTTTTTCCTCCTTCTCTGTCAAGCATTGGAATAAGACGCATCAGTAAAATTATCACTGCATGATTATTTTCAGATAAGCCTATGTGTATCCATCACATGCATTGATGCTATTTGTAACAGGATGGAAAAAAAAATCACAATTTAAATTAAAAATCTACTGCTAAACTTTCTTTGTGCACAAGCAGTGTCTGAACTGCAAGGACTTTTTATTTTGTTTTTGGTGTGACAACTGGCCATCCTCTGCCTTTCTGTCACAGAGAGCTATGGGCTTCACTGCCCACCTCACCATCACACCAGGAGTTTTCAAGGCCTCTTCCAACACCCTTTCCCCCGACATTTTAGAGCATCTATAGCCACCTTTTCCCAAAAATACCACGCGCTTAACACAAGATGGCACCGCTGACCATCTAAGGGGCTGAACGTGAGGCCAGGTACTGCACAGGTTTGAGATTGTTTATTCCACTCATTTGGTGACTCCTGAGCAACCTTCTCCTGGTGCTTCTCCTCCCTATTCCTCACTCTGCTTTGCTACAGACACAGTCTGTTTTCCTGCTTTATCTTCCAACATACACTTGGTCAAAATAAGCAAAAATCTTCCCCAAACCTAATTAAGCCTGGCAGTACCTTGGTTAATACAAGTGAAACAAGTCATCATGATACATTAAAAAATATCACTCAGCACAGTAACACATCTCTACGTACTCATAAGTACAAGCAGATTGCAGGTTTGCCTCATTAAGGGGCGAATAATGCTCCACAAACCTGAGATACGATGTGAACTTAAATTCAAATCTCTTAAGACTGCGAGCAAGCTGCCAGCTTGGGCTGGACCCACTGACCCGACAGCAACCATCATGCAAAACTACCCTGACAGGACCTTGCTTCAATCACTACCAATCTGGACCCAATTACCAAACTAGGGGGTGGAAAGGTGGACTTGATACTAGTGTTTCTCTGAGTCTCTGGGAAGCAGAAAGACTGGAGGAAGGGTGAATTCCTTCTCTATACAACAGAGAATTACATCCTTTCTCTGGAATGTTTAAGCTAATTTGGAGAATTTAGCAGACACTAATGTTCTTGCTGCAGAGACCTACACACTGATCTACAGCTTGAGATTAATTACTTGAGAATCTTGTTCTATTTCCATAGATCTGTCTTGAAGGAAAGCAATTTTTATAGCACTTTATACTTTTTTAAAAGTAGATTTCCCCAAATCACTGCCCTTCAATGAAGATCATGGCATTCCTAAAGATGTTTTATACCTAGACAGGACTGAAAACTATAGTCCTTGCTCAAGGATACATTCTCATTGTTTCTAATTTCTTGAGGATACACAGGCAGGACTTGTCCTGTGTGTATTTGCCAGGCTCACATTTTCCATTACCTTCCTCTCCTCTCAATGCTTCGAAGCACTGCTGCATAGTTACCAATGCCACAGGCCAGACTTCTGTGGTTCTCACGAAATATCCCCCAATTACAACTAAAACCCCAATTGGCTTTAATGGATATAAATCTCACCGTCAAATGCAGAATAATTCCTTGGATTTCAGGGGAAATAATGCAGATACAATCCAGCTTTACTATTACTTCAGTGCTACTGAAAAAAACATTTGGCAAGCACAGTTCAGGGCCGTACCAGTGGTACAGCTGAGGTCTGAACCAGGGTCTGCATAGGAAGGTTCCTCCTACAGTCATGCTTAGTAAAGTATCTATCATCTTCTTAGTAAAGAAGGCTTATTTACACCATAATCTGCTTATATCTAAAATATGCACATTTCTTCATGTATTTTAGGTACAAGCAGACTATTGTGTACATAAGTACAAGCAACCATGTGAAGACTTGGGTGCTACGGTTCAGTCCTGAGGGCTCACCAGTCCCCAAAGGCTCACATTTGTAATTCAACATATATACATAACAACATTTCTTCACACAGACCAAAATCCACTCAAAATCACACAAATAGCTGTACCACACAAAATCTATAGTCCACTGTGTAACATTCTTTCCCTGATGGTATCATATTCCCTACTTTACAGGATGGAGTAAATAATGCCCGAGTTGGCACTAGGGCTGCACAGCACAGCCCTGCACACCAAGGTATCTTGAGCATCATTCCATACTACAGATACCTTGATTCCAGCATAACTGAAGTAATACAGAAATTCTCCTGTACTAATGTCTTAGCTCAAGAGGCCGAACTGGTTCCAGCAGGAGCACACAGGTCTTCACAGACAGCCACGGGGACCAGCCCTCGGAGAGTGCCCAACTTGCCCTCCCTCCCTGCATGTGCCTTCAGGGTTGCGCCCAGGGTTCTTCAAGCAAAATCCCAACTCCATGAAAGTACACAGAGGAGCACTATGGCATTAGGGCAAGAGCTGAACATGGACAAAGAAAGATACCTTACAGCAGAGTTGCACCCATGCCTGTCATGCTCTAGCCAGGCTCCAACTCTCATCTGCACGTATTCTCCAACAGGAGCTGGAAACCCAACCATGCAAACGACTTGGTGGCCCACAGCTCCTGCTTCGGCATCAGAGGCCGGTCTCAGTCAGTTTTCCAAAGCCTGCAGCATCACCTGCACCAGGCTGACAAAAGGAGCCCAAAACACTGCCTTTGCTTTCTAGTCTCTCCTCCTCCTTCCGTTTCTATGAGATGTTGCAGCTCACTGTGCATCATACAGCTCCTCTGCCACTGGGAAGACACAGAAAATACAGGGGCTGTGATTGTAACCTACCAAAAACTCAGTACACAGGAAAGAGCAATAGTCAGTGTGTTTGTTTTTAATGCTTGATCTTTGTTCCCTTAAGGGAAATAATTCTCTTATTATGTAAACATCCTTATTTTCTCCAAAAAAAATCCCCTCACTGAGTATTTTTGCAGTTATTCTTAACATTTCCTATACTTCCAACTTCTCTATGTATAAATCCTGCCTCTTTCCTATTTTGCTAAGCTTCATATTTTTATTGACTGACAAATCGACTTACTAGATTGATGTGTCTCTTCTACACTTGTTTTGCTTTTCCATGTATTTACACACTTTGCCTCCCTCATTCTGCATCTTCAGTCCTAACATGTTTACATTTTTAGACTCAGGCTGAAAGAAGCTTATCTTCTGTACTGGGGCTACAAGTAGGAACTGTAGCTCCTTTTGCTTGGTACAAACTCACTATCATGAGACCTAATCATTACACGTCTTACAACCTCTTTTGCTTTGAGTAGCATATGAATATAAACTCATTAAAATTGTATTTCTGATAAAAAGTTTATAAAGTGCAAAGCTTATCCAGTATAAACTGCTTTATTTCATTCTCTATTACATGTAACAGAGTTTTGATATTCAGACAGTCTCACAGCGAAGAAACTTCCAGTCCTTATTTCTCATATAGTGGTGCTAAAGAACGTAAAGTATTCACAGGTCCAGAGGCCAAAATATCCTCTCAGACCCATGATTCAGAGCACACAGTGACAGACAATATGTAGCTGTATTCCCCAAAAAGCCAACTGACTTCCATCAGCAGCCAATTTGATCCATGGTTTACAAATAAATGTGAATAGTCAGAAAATAAATGTTGTTCTAAACATTGCTTCCACTATCAAACCACCAGAGCAACTTCCTCCTGGTACAGGAGATGCTCCATCACTTGATGACTTCCACCAGGTTTGTCCGTCTTTCTGACAGGGATGCTCGCAACCTTCTAAAGTACATTTTAAGCTGTGCAAAATTTAGTAGCCTAGGTCCTCCAGTTATAATCTTACACATAAATTTAAGTACATGATACGCAACCTGCCCGTGTATCCTAAGAGAGCACACATCTTGTGGCACTCTGATACGACCTATTAGTATGAAAATGAAGATATAAATATTTGTATGAAAATGAAGAGTAAGGATACAAATTGCATCATCTAGAATTTGACTAAGTTCCTGAACAAACTACAGTAGAAGTGGTTACATCTGGTTTGTGAACTTCAGTGCAATCTTATTTCTATGAGAATAAATTGGGAACAAATTTATTAAAGTCAAAAGTTTTACACAAGTGGAAGGGAAGTCTTGTGTGAGAACATGCTCACGTTCATTGATAGCCAATGATAGGGCAAGGGGGAATGGGAGCAAGCTGGAAAATAGGAAGTTCCATGTGAACATAAGGAAAAGCTTTTTCACTGTAAGGGTGACAGAGCACTGAACAGGCTGCCCAGAGAGGTTGTGGAGTCTCCTTCTCTGGAAATGTTCAAGATCCACCTGGATGCGTTCCCGTTTGACCTGGTCTGGTCAAACCAGGTGATCCTGCTCTAGCAGGGGGGTTGAACTGGATGATCCCTTCCAACTCCTAACATTCTGTGATTCTGTGATTCACGGTTAAAACACTAGCAGAGAACCTCTGAAGAAGGCACTTGGCCTCAAAATCAGGCTTAATCTCTTTTCAATTAGCATTTTCAGGATACTTTCACCAGGACAGGAACCCCAAAGTGAGTCCAAAACTTTTCCCATTTTTTTCCCATTCAAAAAAATTCAAGTGTAAACCCAAATCACAATTTTATCCAGAGTTCGACCTCTTTGATCCCATTTGGTTCAACTTTTCTACTTGCAGCAACAACTCCTGGTTCACAGACTTTGGTAGGAATGACCTGTTCCTTGGCAGGGTAAGCTGTTGTGTTTCCATCACAATACATAAGCTCCACTTCAAGAGGGTGAGCAGGCAACAGGCCAAAAGCAGAATATCTCTGCTTCACAGTAATTTCTGAGCCAAGATATTATTTTTACTTTTCAAAAGTATGAGTGGTCAAAAAGCACCACTTGGAAATTGAAACCATCCTCCATGCACCTCTGCCTCTCTCAAATTAAGCTTGAAAAGCGTTGTGGATTACATGACTCATGCAGCGTGGGGACTGCATTTTCCCAATCAATAATGCTCTCAGTTTATATTTCTCATTTGCACCTCAGCATTTTTCCCGTCTTTATCACTGAAGTGAAGAGACAAGCCTGTGGATCCCTGCAAAGAGTTGTAATCCGTGTCAGAGAGGAGCTCATTGGACAGCAAATCTTCATCGCTCCCAGACATCTGTTCGTTCTCCGTCTTCCCTCCTGAAAGGTCCTGTGTAACCACGCTGGAAACTGTGAGGCAGTATTTGGAGGCTGTTGAACAGCCCCAGTCTATCTTCCCTTGCAGCACACCATGCCACACTTTGATTTGTCTGGCAGTTATATAGCTATCTAGGGCTTGCTTTAATCTCAGTAGCAGGCTAAAGTATTTTTCAAGCTGTAGCTTTTCTGTTTTATGACTGTCCAAATGCTGCAACGTTCTGCTGGTATTACTATAAAAATCCAGGGGAAAAAAACTTAAGCTGAATTAATTCTGGGCAGATTGTGATTCTCTGTGGGTTAACTCAACTCCTAGTGCTGGCTCCATCAGATTTGGCCTCTTCTGCCTGGGTTACAGCCTCAGTTTTGAGTACTGGGGGTGATCTCTTTCAGGGTATTCTAGGAGCAGGTATCTTGCCTGGGGGGACACGCCTCACTCTGCTTCAGTTTCAAAACTTACTGAGTGTTCACTGTGCTTGGGAAAGCCACCAGTTGAACCAACCCTGCCATATGCTGTCGACTGCCACCCCACAGTGACCACTGTTGGTTGGAAACCAGAATGGCAGCAAAACCCACACCAGGTTGCAACATATTTCATACACAGGCTGTAATGCCATGACCCATCGCCCTCGGCATGCCACTCGAGACACTGAACCTGAACGGACATTAATTAAAACTGCAGGCTGATGAGCAGAGGAGGAGCTGGGATTCCTTTCCTGGATGCTGTGTCTTCAGCAGCGTCCCCGCCACTCTTGCTCTCTTATCACAGCCACCAGCATACCTCTTTGACCATAAACCTTAGAATCCAATCCACAATCAAGTGTTTTCTTTTTATTTCTGCAGAGTGCCTTGTGTAATCCTTATGCACCACATGTAGTATTTCTTTCCATTTGCCCTAAAAACCAGAATAAAATCATGTGGACTTTGACTGATACGAGTCAGTACATCCCGTCCCAGCAGATATTCTAAAGGAAATCAAGCTAGAAGAGGCCAGAAATTTCATGGAGTAAAACATGGCTATTTTCAGACATTCCCAGAGCTGTTTCTGAAGCTGGATACTCTGCATTATTATAGCCAAGCTAACCCCATAGGTTGCACAACCTTTCTCTCTGAAAACTAAGGGAATTGGCACATAAAAGCTGAAGACAGAATTGAAAATTCAGAGGACCAAAAGGTGTTTGTTTCCATCATATTCTGGAGATTGCCCACAAATGTATGTCCCCATTAACACATTGTAAATGTGCAAGAAAGAGCTCTGAAAGGGAAGTAGGCATATAGGTTTGTACTAATGTTTATAGGGTTACATTTTATGTTTAAATCAAACACCTGATTATCAGTAACAGCAAAGTCTGTGGGAAACAGGTAGTGGTGTCATTTAATAACATTTTTTGCCATATAGTTGTACTTCGACAAAAAGACACACTTAAAAGTTTTACGTCACCAGTCTGTTGGCCCTTCAAAATTTGGGAAGAATAAATTATAAAACAAGCTCATTTTCAGCAGGTGACTGTAAGGACACCAGGCCTGACTGAGGATCATCTCCCTTCCCCGGATTTGCCGTGGTAACACCTACAAGGGAGGACCACGCGTGTGATGACCCATGTCATGCTAGCACATTGATCTGGAGCCCAGCTAAACACCTGGAATCCACATCTCCTGCCAGTGAAGGCTGTACTGCAGCTGTACTTTGTGTGCACAGTTACGGTTCTAATTGCTTTAATCTACCATTTTATTTAATTACCCATTATTCTTATATTGCAGGCAATGAAACTGTGTTTTCCCTTCTATATTCCCCATGCTGCATAATGTTATAGCTCCTACCATATCTGTCCTCAGTGGCCTCGTCTGGAGGCTGCCATCAAGTGTCACCAAGCTGTTCCAGTTGAGGGAAGACAGCAGTCTGTGAGAGCCCACTGCTCTTTATATGTCCCACGCAGTGCACTAGGATGCACGCACCCAGCACATCACAACAAGTGACTGTGCTCCACTTGAAACATACTCGAATTAAGTGCAAAACTACACCTTCACAGGTGATAAGTGGCACACTGATTTTAATCCTTTCAAGTCATAAATGTACATAGTACATGCTTTGCATCCAAAGCACACACAGTTTGGAGAGGGAAAAAAAAGTACATGAAGTCCTAAAGAATCCTGAGGTAAATGGTTCCTTAGTCCAGCTTTTTTTCTAACTTTCTGTGTAAAATCTCAATAAATTCAGTTTCTGGCATACCTCAGTCCCTTGAGTTTTGAAATATTATATTGTATTTGGAAGTAGCTTTTGAACATTTAAGGACCCTAACTATGACACACACTGAGCACAGTAAAAGTGCAGAATAAGCCACAGGTACCTGCACTGAAGTATTCATGAAATAAGTAGAGAAAACAGTTATGACCATACTTACTGATACAGGTAAAAATAAAGTGATAAAGCACACTTTATCACTAAAGCTACATGGACATCGTGAGCTGAGACAATGCATCTGCCTTCTAACACAGTAACTTCAAGTTCTAATTCAGAAAGCAGTGAGAAAAGACTACAAAAATAGAGAGTAATGGCTGGCAAACCATTGTTTTAAGGCTGAATTAGGAGTAATTCACACTAGTTGACTCAGAAATGGCATACAGCTGTATATTGTTCCCTACTGTATGAATGGCAAAGAACAAGAATTAGCAGAGCAGAAAACCCAGTTCATGGGTTTCCAAGATGTGATATACAAAATTGTAATACAAACTGGAATTAGATAAGTCTTGGAGTAGAAGAGTTCCCCCCATCCATCATTAGCCCTCGAAAATAGTCAGTTCCCCAGTGATAAAACACTGCGCCTCCCTGTACAGCGTATGAAGTGAACCAGAAAACCTGTTCGCATTCTCTCAAAATCTATGTATTTTGATCTGAGGAGAGACTTTTGGATTGTTCTCTTTGACTGTACTTCTGATTAAATTTACTTTTTAAAGCAAACAACACCGTGATACAACAGCTATGACAGGAGCTATGACACACGACAGATGACATTCTGAACAGGAAAACAATGAACTGTAATCTCTTACCAGAACTACCATTCATCTGGTGCCAAGTACAAAGCCTTTCTGCATTTCATACCGATCTGGATTTTTTGCTTTGAGAAACAGTAACAAAACTCACAGCTGGGCAGAATATTAATAATGGAAATGACTGCATTAAAATAAGAACTTGTTTTCTGCTAGATGCCAAACAAACATGGATGGTCTTTATATGTAGCAAGGCTGTAAATCTATGATCTATTTAAGCACAGTTTCCCATAAAAAATAATTAAAATGCACGGCAATGTCAAACCAGCACGGCAGGCCAAAAAGATGGAAAAAAATCAGCTGCAAGGGATTGTGAAGAAATCCCAGAAGGTGCTTCTGTGCCACACTGGTGGTAACAGTGTTCTCAAAGACAGCTCTGGATTCAGAAGACAAGACCTGGGGGAAAGACCTTGCTCCTCTAGAAGTAGCAGAGGTTGTTATTTTAGCTTTCCCATTCCT